>NW_016812107.1:0-1155 GCF_001698545.2 Rhinopithecus bieti | reverse complement strand
TGAAACAACAAGAAAATATATATGAATTAGAAAGAAATAAAAACTGTATTTATTTTCAGACCACCTGACATAGAAAATATCAAAGAATCGATACAATCACTCCTGTAATTAATAAGCAAGTGTAGCAAGGTCACAGGTTATAAGATTAATATCCAAAATTCAATTAATTTCCTATATAACAGCAATAAAAATTTGAATTTAAAATGAGAAGAAAATATCATTTGCAATAGAATCCAGAAAATGTGATACTTATCTATAAATCTAACATAATATATATTGAATATACATGTTTAAAAGTACAAACCTTTATGAAAATTATTAAATAATATATAAATGAAGAAATATGCCGTGTTCATCAGTTGAAAGACTGAATATTGGCAAGATACCACCTCTTCCCAACTAAATCTATAGATTCAATATAATCCCAATCAAAACCCACGCAAGATATTTTACAGATTGTAACATATTGATTTCAAATTTGTATGAAAGCACAAAAGACCTAGAAGCAGGGCAAATAAATTTATATGCTTTTCTCTGGATAATGTGTCTGTGTGTGTGTGTGTTTTTCTTTTATAAGGGCCTCATCTATGAGCCTAGTAATTAATAAAAGAAATATTCCCTTTTCTAACACAGATCTTACACTGTGCACAAAATTAATTTGAAATTATCATAGACCCGAATGTAAAACAAAAAACTTTAAACATTCTAGAAGGTAACAAGAGAAAATTTAGGTGATCTTAGGCTTGGCAATAGTCTCTAGTAAGTCTCTGGAGACATATTCATGAAACAAAAGAAATGATACAGTTGGACTTTATTGCAATTAATAACTGTTCTGTGAAAGACAAGCCACAGACTGGAAAATAATACATATTTTAAGTAGACTACGTTGTTTGTAAGCTATAATTGATGAACTGTGTGACCTTTTGTCAAAAATGAGGCTGCTTCTGTGTGTGTGTATATATATTTCTTTTTTTTGTTTTTACTGAGATGCACTGTGTATATATATGATTGGGAGTACTTTGGAAGGACTGTTGAATTGTGAAAATAATTAGTAGCAATTTATTTTCTTGCCAAGGAAAGTGTAGACAAAAAATGTTTCCTAAGTGATGTCTACATTTTAATCAACCTATTAGTCCTATTCATTGGAAAACCTGG
>NW_016812106.1:0-1159 GCF_001698545.2 Rhinopithecus bieti | reverse complement strand
ACTGTTTTCTTGGAATCGGCAATGGGATATTTTGGAGCATCTTCAAGCTTATGGTGACAAAGGAAATATCCTCATGTAAAAACTAGAAAAAACATTCTGAGAAACGGCTTTGTGATGTGCTAGTTCATCTCACAGGTTTACACGATTCTTTTAATGGAGTCGTTTGGTAGCACTCTTTTTGGGGAATCTGAGAAGGGATATTTTCGATTGCATTGAAACCTATGGTCACTAAAGAAACATCCTCTGACAAAAAATTGAAAGAAGCTTTCTGAGAAAGTTCTTTGTGATGTGTGATTTCATCTTACAGAGTTACAACTTTCTTTCCATGGAGCAGCTTGCTAACACTGTTATCGTGAATCAGCAAAGGGATATTTGGGAGCACATTGAAGCCTATGGTGACAAAGGAAATATCCTCAGATAAAAACTAGAAAGAAGCTTTCTAAGAAAGTTATTTGTGATGTGTAAATTCATCTTACAGTGTTACACTTTTCTTTTCATGGAATAGTTTGCTAATACCGTTCTTGTGGGATCTGCAAAAGGATATTTTGGAGCACATTGAGGTCTATAGTGAAAAGGGAAATGTCCTCAGATAAAAACTAGAAAGAAGCTCTGAGAAACTCCTTTGTGATGTTTGAATTCATCTCACAGAGTTACACCATTCATTTCATTGAGCTGTTTGCCAAGAATGTTTTCTTGGAATCTGCAATAGGATATTTGGGAATGCATTGAAGCCTATGGTGACAAAGGAAATATACTCACATAAAAACAAAAAAGATGCTTTCTGAGAAACTGCTTTGTGTTGGATGAATTCATCTCACAGAGTTACACTGTTCTTTTCGTTGAGCAGTTTGCTAAAACTGTTTTCTTGGAATCTGCAATGGGATATTTTTGAGCGCATTGAAGCTTTGGATGAAAAAGGAAATATCCTAAGACAATAGCTGAAAAGAAGATTTCTGAGGAACTGCTTTATGATTTTTGAGTTCATCTCACAGAGTTACACGATTCTTTTCATGGAGCAGTTCAATCACACTGTTTTTGTGGAATCTGCAATGTGGAAAGAGGAAATATTCTCAGATTTAAACTAGAAAGAAGTGGATGGTGGAATAGGAAATCGCCTCAGATAAAAACTAGAAAGAAGCTTTCCAAGAAATTTCTTTGT
>NW_016812105.1:0-1159 GCF_001698545.2 Rhinopithecus bieti | reverse complement strand
ATAGATCAATGGAACAGAACAAAGAGTCTGGAAATATACCCACAAACTTATAGTAGATGTATCTTTGACAAAGGAGCAAAAGCAATTCAATGGAGAAAGGATAGCATTTTTAACAAATGGTGCTTATCTTAGTTCATTTGTGTTGCTATAATGAAACATCTAAGACTGCATAATTTGTGTATAAATAACAGAAATGTATGGCTTACAGTTTTGGAGGCTGGGAAGTTCAAGGTCAAGGTGCTGGCAGTTTCAGTGTCTGGTGAAGGCACCTTTCCTCATAGATGGCACCCTCTAGGTATCCTGACATGGTGAAAGGGCAGAAGGTCAAAACAGTTGACAAATGCTGTGTTTTCCCATGGCAGAAAAGGAGAAGAGAGGAAATCCACTCCCTCAAGCCTGTTTATAAGGGTCCTAATCCCATCCATGAGGGCTCTGCCCTCAGGACTTAATCACATTCTAATGACTCCACCTCTTAATACTGTCACATTGCCTATTAAGATTTAACTCATGAATCTGGGGAGATATATTGACACCATAACAGTGCTAGAGGAACAACTAGACATCCAAATGCAAAAAAGTTTGTCTCAACATTGACTTTTCACTCAAAATGGGTTATATGCCTAAAGGTAAAATGCAAAACTATAAAATTCTAGAAGATAACATAGGAGAAAATTTAAGTTACCATGGGTTTGGCAATGACTTTTTAGATACAACACCAAAAGATAATCCATAGAAAAAATCAATAAGTTGGATTTTATTGAAATTAAAAACATCTGCTCTGTGAAAAAATCTTCTAAGATAATGGGAAGATAATCCATAAACTGGAAGAAAACATTGGCAAAATGTATAGCTGATAAAAGATGTGTATCTAAGATATGCAAAGAATTCTTAAAATTCAACAACAAAAAAACAAATAACCCAATTATAAATGATGAATTGATGGGTGCTGACGAGTTGATGGGTGCAGCACACCAACATGGCACAAATACACATATGTAACAAACCTGCACGTTATGCACATGTACCCTAGAACTTAAAGTATAATAAAAAAAAGAATAAGTAAATAGTAGTATGATTCATATTCAGAGACAATAAAAATTGTGAAGTATACTAGAAAAAAAAAGATATAAATTAGTGGGTGGTCATTTGCATTACGAAA
>NW_016812104.1:0-1380 GCF_001698545.2 Rhinopithecus bieti | reverse complement strand
GATGGAGTCACTCTGTCACCCAGGCTGGAGTGCAGTGGTGCAATCTTGGGTCACTGCAACCTCCTCCTCCTGGGTTCAAGCAATTCTCCTGACTCAGCCTCCTGAGTAGCTGGGACTATGGGTACCCACCGCCATGCCCAACTAATTTTTGTATTCTTGGTGGAGGCAGTGTTTCTCCATATTGGCCAAGCTGGTCTCGAACTCCTGACCTCAGGTGATCCACCCGCCTCAGCCTCCCAAAGTGCTGAGGCATGAGCCACCCTACCCAGCCTCAATTGAATTTTTAAAAATCAAAACAGTACTTTTACACAGTTATAAAAATGAAATAGTACTCTTAGAGTAAGAAATATCTCTGCATTATCAGTACTTGGTCTCTAGATGTAAGCATCTTTAATTCTTCTAGGACATTTTTAGTTATTATTTATCTCCATATTTCTCAGTAAAGTATGTATTCTACTATTTCTTGATTTTTCAGTTTTAACTGTCATCTACCTGGCTTCCTCCTCACATACTCACTATCCACACACATATATTTGTTCTTTCTCTGTGACACCAATAAAATTATGATAGTTTAAAAATATTTTTATAACCAGTTTTTAAATTATTGTAAAGAAGTGACAATATATAAGTTTTATTCATAGCTGAGACATACTGTATTTATTTCATTACAACTTTTTTCCTTTTATTCCTTATAAATAATAGTTGTCTCATTTTTATATTTTAAATTTAGCTTTCTAATGTCTATCACAAATCCATCTCAAACTCCCATCATAGCTAACATTTCTTTGTGTGTATGTGTGTAACTCTGTCGCCCAGCCTGGAGCGCAGTGGCACGATCTCGGCTCACTGCAACCTCTGCCTCCTGGGTTCAAGCATTCTCCTGCCCCAGCCTCCTGAGTAGCTGGGACTACAGGCGCACGCCACCATGCCAGGCTAATTTTTTGTATTTTTTAGTAGAAATGGGGTTTCACCTTGTTGCCCAGGCTGGTCTCTAACTCCTGAGCTCAGGCAATCCACCTGCCTCAGCCTCCGAATATATCGGGATTACGGACATGAGCCACTGTGCCTGGAGCTAACATTTCTTAGTAAGATTTAATAACATATTGTGTGTTTTTAATAAATTGTATTTTTTGAAGGCGTCCCTCGTAATATGCTGAATCAGTGAGTCACTGTCCTCCCAAATGTGAACAACATTCTGATTTCTCCCAGTATAAATTAGTTTTGCTTGTTTCTCAAAAACAGAATTTAAATGAAATTATATATATGCGTTCTTTTGACCTTGCTTCTTTGATTCAGCACTGTGTCAATGAGATTAATCTTTGTTTTGAGGTATAGCAGTAGTTCATTTTTTCTCATCGCTTTAGAGTTATGGCAGGCAAA
>NW_016812103.1:0-1936 GCF_001698545.2 Rhinopithecus bieti | reverse complement strand
CGCCCGCCGCACCCCTTCCTCTGCAGGCCCGGCCGCCCCCCCCGCGCCCCTTCGCCGCGACCTGGCGGCCTCTTGAGCTCCTGGGAGGCCCAGGCCGGGCCTCGACGCGCAGCCGCTTCCTGAGCCCGGCCTGCAGCTCTGGGGCCTTTCTCCAGCCCGGCTGCCCTCGGGGCCCGCCCTCGGGTCGCAGCGGCCGGGCCATCCCGGGCGAGGGCTGACAGGACGCAGCCCAGCTGGGCCTGCAGGCAGGGCCGGCGGGAGGTTATCGGCTTTCATTCGGTTTCTCAGGGAGAAGGAAGAGCCGGGGTGGGGCGCAGGTGGGGAGCCTCCCCTGCCTCTCCTCGCCTCCTCTCTCCCCTTTGCGGAGTGATCACAGAGGCTTCCTGGCTGCACCTTGCTGCAGGAGGGCGGGGGTGGGCAGGGGGAGCTGCAGGCCAAGCCAGGGGACACTGTCTGACAGCCATTCATGCCAGAAAAAGCAAACAAAACAGTGGGTTGGCACAGCGGACCTAGAGGCGCTCAGAGAAGCCCACCTTTCCCCTCTCTGTCCCGGGAAGGCTTAGAGAACCGAGTGGTACCTGCTTGCTCAAGCAACCTGCTGCCTCCACCCAGAGCAGCCGCTCCTCTCTTCCCTCCCTTCCGGAAGATGCTGAGGATGACAGCGTTTAGCCTGACTCTTACGTTTCTTTGGCAGAGCAGTTAGAGGCCAGGCTGGCCTGTGAAGGCTTCTCCTTCCTTCTTCCTCTGCTCAGGAGAAAACTTACAAACTTTTCAATGTAAGAGGCAGATTAGCTGGGAACCTGGAAGTGGGTTGCATCTGACTCTGAAAGTTCCTCCCTCTCGCTGGCATTACCGTATGCTGCCACAAAGTGGTGAGTTAGAGATTTGCCTGGGCTGGGTGGGCTTTACCTTCCAACAATTACCCAGAACGTTATAGGCTTGGAGTAAGAGAATGGAGTTATCTCTAGAGAGGTGATGAGAAATGCTCTGTGGTTAGCGTGCTGCATCCTGCATTGCCAAGGCAGACCAGTGCAGTTTCTTACATTTTCCTGCAGGCCTTGACACTGTGAGATTCAGAGGATTTAGGACGTCGTGTGTGTGTGTGTGTGTGTGTGTGTGTGTGAGTTCTGAGAGAGAACTAGAGTGAGGAAGTTCTGCTGTGTGGACATCAAGCCTGGGTGGTTCTGTGGCCCTGTCATCTAGCCGCCATCACCTATGGGCTCTGGTCTCTGCAGGGCCACCATCCTGTCATGTGGGGAGAGAATGGGCCTGTGGTCAGGGATAGTTGAGGAGGTGTGGTCAGTTCCCTCATAGGTGAGCGTTTTGAAATGGTCCTTGGTTCCATGAAGTCATCCTAAATATTGACTGTCAGAGGCCATTTGCCACTGGGCTCTCAGACCTGGGGGGGTCTGGCCTCCTCAGGTGTAAGTAGTGGTGTCCCGGATTGAGACTCAGGGTAGCGACAAAAGAGGAGCTGCGGGCCTCAAGGAGGATTCTGTATTGTAGGCAGATACTCTCACCTGTGAGTCTCAGCTAAAGGGTTGGCAGGAAGCTGGAGGGGACTTGTGGAGGCTGGGATGTCCTGGCCCAGGGGCGGGGCACTGAGGTGGGTGGGAGTGGAGGCCACTGCCATTTGCACTGCCTGGAGGAGCTGAGCTGGCTGCAGACCTCTCTGATCGCCTAAGAAGGGAGCAGTTCTGCAGCCCTGAGCACCTCTGCCTTACCCGATGCATGGTTTGTGATGGTGTGGTGAGTTGCGGGCAGGACAGGGAGACAGCCTAGGAAACTGCTGCTTGTCCCTTCCTCAATCTCATACTTTCTCTCTTCTCTACAGAACAGATCACTGGGGAAGGCCGAGCCTGCCCAGCATTGCTGGGACCCTCCCTTGAAGAGCCCCCCATGTCCTGCAGGCCGAGCCTCCCCAGCATTGCTGGGA
>NW_016812102.1:0-1571 GCF_001698545.2 Rhinopithecus bieti | reverse complement strand
GTGCTGGGATTACAGGCTTGAGCCACCGCGCCCAGCCAACCTTTTTAACTGATTCAGTTTAGTTCCAAAATGTCTGCATAGAAGACTGGACGGTTGATCTGAATTTTTTGGACTAGCTGGAAGATTATTTTAAAATAAGGAAGTGAGAAAACCCCAGGTACAGCACAGAAATTATTTCCTCTTTTTACTGGAGCTGTATTCTTTGCTTCAAATCTCAATGGAATATAAAAATAGATTGTGTTAGACTGTGTGGGAAAGGACTCTGTGGGTGATATTCAGTATTTTTGCAAAAGTTCTCATTCGTGTGATGTGTGTGTGTGTCTGTGTGTGTGTGTGTGTGTGCGTGTGTTGAGGGTGCAGGGAAGCATTAAGCTGAATTCTCCCAATATTATTTATTAATAGTATTACAATGGAGATCTTGTCTGCCTCTTTATATGCATTATTTTCTCTTTGCCTCACCCCTCCCTCTCCATTCCCATTGTGTTTCAGAAGCTCTCATGGTACCCACAAGTGTCATATATTTTGCCTTTGATTTCCATGGGAAAAATTTAGAGGAATATGTCTATATGTCTACATCTGTCCTTCCTTTGTTGATATTAATGTTCTAGTCTGAATATTAAACTACAGTTTAAAAGAAAAAATAAGGGCTGGGTGCAGTGTCTCACAACTGTAATTCTAACACTTTGGGAGACTGAAGGGAACAGATTGCTTGAGGCCAGGAGTTCAAGACCAGCCTGGGCAATGTGGCGGAAACCCTATCTCTACAAAAAATACAACAATTAGCTGGACGTGGTGGCCTGTGCCTGTGATCCCAGCTACCGGAGAGGCTGAGGTGGGAGGATTGCTTGAGCCCAGGAGGTCGAGGCTGCTGTGAGCTGTGATTCTGGCACTCCACTCCAGCCTGGGAGACAGAGCGAGACCCTGTCTCAAAGAAAGAAAAATAAAGGAATATTTAAAAATGCTTTCAGCTAATCAAATGGATTCCAAAATGTTTTCCTAAATTAATTAACTAATTAATTAATGTTTTCTAGTTTTATTGAGGTATAATTGACAAAAACTGTGTATATATTCAAAAAATTGTATATATTCAAGGTATACAAGGTGATTTTTTATACATATACTTCGTGAAGTGATTATCACAATCAAATTAATTAGCACATACATCAGCACACATAGTTACCATTGTGTGTGTGTGTGTGTGTGTGTGTGGTGAGAACACTTAAAGTCTAGTCTTAGCAAATTTCAAGTAAAAAATGTGGTATTATTAACTATAATCACCATGCTGGACATCAGATTCTCAGAGTTTATTCATTTTTTTTTTTTTTTTTGAGATGAAGTCTCGCTCTGCTGCCCAGGCTGGAGTGCAGTGGCGCGATCTGGGCTCACTGCAAGCTCCGCCTTCCAGGTTCATGCCATTCTCCTGCCTCAGCCTCCTGAGTAGTCAGGACTACAGGTGCCCACCACCACACCCAGCTAAGTTTTTGTATTTTTTTTAGTAGAAGACGGGGTTTCACCTTGTTAGCCAGGATACTCTCAATCTCCTGACCTCATGATCTGCCCGCCTCAGCCTC
>NW_016812101.1:0-901 GCF_001698545.2 Rhinopithecus bieti | reverse complement strand
TTTTTTTGAGACAGGGTATCATTCTGTCGGCCAGGCTGAGGTGCAGTGGTGCAATCATAGCTCACTGCAACCTCTGCCTCCTGGGTTCAAGTGGTTCTCCTGCCTCACCCTCCCAAGTACCTGGGATTACAGGCAACTGCCACCACACTCGGCTAATTGTTTTGTATTTTTAATAGAGACTAGATTTCACTATGGTGGCCAGGCTGGTCTCCAACTCCTGACCTCGGGTTCAGGAGACCTTCAGGACACCTGAGGCCAAGGCAGGTGGCCTGAGACCACCTGCGTCGACCTCCCAAAATGCTGCGATTACAGGCATGAGCCACCATGCCCGGCCTCTCTTGTATTCTTTATCACGGTTATGTTTTACATTTTTGGCATGATTATTTTGTAATACTTTGACTCCCTGCTAGGCTGTAGGCTCCATGAAGATTGGGACCATTTCTGCTTGTACTTGCCACAGACTTCACAGCACATTTCACAGTGTTGAAAACCTAGTAGATGTGTAATAAATTATGTTGAATCAATCAGTAAATGAAACACATATTAAGCACTTTTGTGAAGTGACACAGCAGAGTGAATATGAACAAACCACTTCCATGTGCCAAGACTGTATTTCTTCCATGTTCAATGGACAGTTGGACTGAGCTGTCTCCAAGATCAGTTAAGGACATATGATTTAGTGAAAAAGATTCAACATATTGCCTTCTTCTTTTTTTTTTTTAATCATACTTTAAGTTCTAGGGTACATGTGCACAACATGCAGGTTTGTTACATATGTACACATGTGCCATGTTGGTGTGCTGCACCCATCAACTAGTCATTTACATTAAGTATATCTCCTAATGCTATCCCTCCCCCCTCCCCCACCCCATGACAGGCCCCAGTGTGTGATGTTCTCCTT
>NW_016812100.1:0-814 GCF_001698545.2 Rhinopithecus bieti | reverse complement strand
TTCTCTCCAGTTTTACATGAAGTTGTTTCCTTTTCGCCATTGAACTCTACGCACTCCCAAATATCCCTTTGCAGACTCCAGAAAAACGGTGTTACCAAACTGCTCAACGAACAGAAAGATGCAACTCTGTGAGATGAATTCACCCATCACATTGCAGTTTCTCAAAAGCTGCTTTCTAGTTTTATATGTGGATAATTCCTTTTAAACCAGAGGCTTCAATGTGCTCCCAAATATCACTTCTCAGACACCACAAAAACACTGAAGCCAAAGTGCTCCCTCAATGGAAACGTTTAGCTCTATGAAATGAATACACACATCACAAAGGAGTTCCTCAGAATGCTTCTCAAGGCCTCAAGGTGCTCCAAAATATCCCTTTGCAAATTCCAGGAAAGAAGTTTAAGCAAACAGCTCCATGAAAAGAAAGGTGTAACCCTGTGGGAAGAATTCACACATCTCAAAGAACTTTCTCAGAAAGCTTCTTTCTGGTTTTGTCTGAGGATATTTCCTTTTCACCATATTTTCAATGCAATCCAAAAAATCCCTTCTCAGATTCCCCAAAACAGTGCAAACAAACTGTTCCATGAAAAGCATCATGTAACTCTGTGAGATGAATTCACAAATCACAAAGTAGTTTCTCAGAAAGCTTCTTTCTAGTTTTTGTCTGAGGATATTTCCTTTGTCACCCTAAGGTTCAATGCTCTCTGATAAATCCCATTGCAGATTCCAAGAAAACAATGTTAGCAAACTGCTCGATGAACAGAACAGTGTAATACTGTGAGTTGAATTCACACATCACAAAGCAGTTTCTCTGAAA
>NW_016812099.1:0-3558 GCF_001698545.2 Rhinopithecus bieti | reverse complement strand
TATTCTACTTGGTGCCTAAGATGTGAGGTCTCTTTTCCCCATTCAGCCAGCACCACATAAAAGCAGGAACCAAAGACCTCACAGTATTCACAGTCTTCATCTTGAATCACGTTCCATAATCCATCTCTCACCACACACCCCAACCATCTTCTCTCTATTCTGTACTTGCCGTCAGTTGATGTTGCCTTTGACCACCCAATGTTAAAGTCTCATCTAGTCTGGTCTCACCCTTGGAAGCCTGAAATTCAACATACAGCTTTCAACTGGCATCCTTTCCAGGTTTCACTAAGTCCTGTCAGTTGGACAATCAATCCTGTAAGGGATTTAAAAGTTGGGAGGAAAGTAAGATTTTGTTAGAGGAATGCTGTGGTCCTGATATATTAACAATATTAGCAACCGCCAACATTGGCCCTCTAATGAGTGCCCATCTGCAGCCACCATTTAACAACCCTCCAACCAGGTAGAATAACGTATTTGCTTTTATTTGTGCCTCTAGATCTGTTGACAGATGCTCACCACGGAGGTAGAGAGGTTATTAGGATCCACAGGAAGCCACATGTCAGAGTCATATTGCTCACATCTGCTCTTATTGTGTCGTGATTTATCTTTCGTCACCTACTAAAGAGCACGGCGAGAAAAGGGTCATGGAGAGGCAGCATTCTGGAGTCAAGCTGACATAGGTTGAAATCTTGATTCTGTCACTCCTCAGATACGAGACATCAGGCAAATGCATTAAATGCTCTGAACTCTGATTTCCTAAATATGTCCTTAATAAATAGTGGCTAAAATAGCACCCAGACTTCTGACTCTCTGCCCAGACTTGTCAATGAAGAGCTCTGTGGTCACTCTCTATCATCCAGGTGCCAAGGCCATCTTAAATATCCAATCTCTGTGGGTCTCTGAGGGAACCTGCACATAATACTCCTGGCCAGTTTGGATCTCCTGAGCTGGAATATCCCCTAAATT
Organism: Rhinopithecus bieti; assembly: GCF_001698545.2. Lineage (NCBI taxonomy): Eukaryota > Metazoa > Chordata > Mammalia > Primates > Cercopithecidae > Rhinopithecus > Rhinopithecus bieti. The sequence goes on along the minus strand of NW_016812099.1, from coordinate 2,592 downwards.
CCTGGATTTCTGTGTATGGTACTCCTCTTTTGGTTCTCACATCACTGAATCACTCTGTTCTGGCTGTTCATCTCATCTGGGAGCCCAATAATACTGTCAAGGAAAGGGGCTCAGCATTATCTGCCACCATCAGGGGACTTCTACTCTAGGGAAAGGAGCTGTTATTGCCCCAGATTTAGCCTCCTTCCAGTAATCAACTCTGAGTACCAAATAATTTTGAGCTCACCTTGCTCTTTGCCCAAAAATGCAGTTTAGTACTTGGCCTTTATGGAAGACCACAATTTCAGTGCTTCAACAAAATTCCAGGAAAGTCCCCGATATACTTCCAAAGAAAGGACAGGCTACCCACTGAATCCTCTTTTACCTGATGGCTTGGGTGCCTGGGCTTATGAGAAGGTGGAAGAAGTGCTCTACCTATACTGTCTGGCTGTCTGTTAGTCTAACTCATCTCTGGTGGTCTCATTTTAGTGGTTGAATGATGTTCAATTGCTTTAGCCCTTCACTTTTCATAATATGGTAATATTGATAATAAAATGAACCTATCCAGCTAGGTGCAGTCATACTTCTTGCCCTGAACTTACAAAGCCTCACCCATATTCCCATACTCTTTCCAGATAAGACTCCTCTTCATTTTCTATCCTTGCCTGGAGTTAGAGTGGATTTCTCATGCCCTAGCTAGACTTGTTCCCTGGTTTTCAGCAGTTTTCCTGACACATCCCACCCGTTTGGCCCTTCATTTTCTTTAGTTTACTATTATTTTTCCTCTTCATTATTCTCCTGCTTTATTTGTTCTTCCTAGTCCCAGTAAGCAGAGCAACTAGAGGGTCCAACAGGGTACCCTCATGTAGTGGAGGTATGGATAGTGACTGACAGTGAACCTGCAGGTCACCTGCTCGTGGCACCTGCTTTGTAATTCAAAGGTGAAGTCTGTGCTTTGATACACAAAAGTGCTGCCTTGGCTTTACCACTAACTCCCTTTTAACTTCTGGCCCATATCCAAAAGGGTTCTTTTTCTCCCTCCCCCAAACCCATCCTGCCCGGTCCTGCTTTGTGCAGCAATTTTCCTACAAGCAATGCTTCTGAATATGCTTTTTGTGCCACATTGTTTCAGACTGTAGGAAGCCAGCCTAAGCAGTGTTGATGCATCCTGATGTTTTCCAGCCAAACATCTAATTGAGTTGATTTCTATGACATTTCAAAGCCACCCACTCAACTTCAAATTTTTAAAAAGTTGGAATTGGCACCTCTCTTTTCTGTTGCCACCTAAACAAAACTCAGCACGCACCACATTTTTCTTTGGAGAAAACAATAACCCTCTGAGTATAAGGATGGCTGTTAGAATATAACGTATAAAATCATTGAGACACATGCAAGCATCACACTTCTCTCTATATAAGATTTAAGTCATTTCCAGTTAAGGTGAAAGTTCTACCTGGACTTCAACAGAGGCTGAAGATCTGCTCAACTTTTCCCACTCACTGCTAAATTCCCAGCACATATCAAACAAACTCTGATTAAATAGAGTTCCCAATATGGCACATGTGAAATGAAGGGTATTTGCAGTGGGACAAATTGCTGGATCACCGAGATCAAGCACTGAGCCAAATCAAGCACACGTGGTAATAAGCAAAAGAATGGCAGCAGTATTTGAAATCTTACGTCAAAAAGTAAAAAAGAACTGTCCAAAATATAACTAGGGTTCTAGCTGCTCTATTATCAACCACGTGCAGGGAAAATAGAAAGCAGGGTCGATATATTATGCACTTACTGTGAAAAGAAAGCAGGCAGGATTAGCAAGACTTAACATCTTATCTAGTTACTGTGAATTTTCAGTTAAAGATTTCAAAAATTAATAGAGTGTAGATGAAAGCCTTTTTTGCCCATTGTATCAGGGGTACTATCCCTGATATCTGGGCCTGAAATCTGACTCCAAGATGTTTTAGCTGTGTTATCTTTGGCAAATTACTTAATCTCTTTGGTCTCTGTTTCTTTGTTTGTAGGAAGGGAATAATAATGATAACAAACTTTAACATTGTCGTAGGGATTCATTGAGATACGGTATTGGAGGAGCTTAGCATAGCACCCATTATAAAGTTCAACGACTGCTAACTATGATTATGATTATGAGTATGATTTTTACAATGCAAATGTTAGCTTTGATGGCTTTTCAAATGTGGCCCTGGCCAGAGAATCATCACGAATAGTTAGGATCAGCAGAGGGAGTCAGTTTCCCCATGAGTGGGCATTGGGAGGACCAAGTTTGTGAGGGGATTATGTTTATAAAAGTGGGTCAAGTCCTGTGAATTTCATGGGCCTGTTGCCTTTTCTGTGGGCCTGGACAGTTTTCAATCCCTTTTGCAAATTGTGGTGGTAAAAGTAGCTAGCTGCCAATTCCCTCTGGCCCTCACCATCTTTCTTATGATTGAAGCAGGCCAGATGTGGTGGGTCACAGTAATCCCAGTGCTTTGGGAGGCCAAGGCAGGATCACTTGAAGCCAGGAGTTTGAGCTCTGCATGGGCAACAAAGCAAGATCCTGTCTCTACAAAACATTTGAAAATTAGCCAGGCATGGTAGCTCATGTTTGTAGTCCTA
>NW_016812098.1:0-893 GCF_001698545.2 Rhinopithecus bieti | reverse complement strand
AAAAAAAAAAAAAAAAATTTTAAGCTTAAATGAACTTACTAAAAAAATCATTTGGAATGAGGTAGGTGGGCAGTACATGTTAGTCTCTTTTCTCTTGATTTTGACATTCCCAGAACCAGACTCAGGTATAAGTCTGATGGGCACCCTGACAGGTGAGACCATGGGCCAAGTATCGCTAAGTTGTGCAGGCTTCCAAAGGGACTGCAAAGGTCTCTGGAATCAGACTGCCTGGGCTCAGAACCACTCCATCATTTTCTGACCTGGGAGGAGTTACTTATTCTCTCTGTTGCTCAGATTTCTTACCTATCAAAGAAGATAGCAATGTCCACTTACAGGGGTTTTTGAGTGCTAAGTGAAATAATCCACATAAGGCTTTTGGGATGATCTGAGAAGGGCAGGACTGAGGTGAAGTCCACGGAGACAAAGTTCCAGGGATGTTAAGATAGTCATCTCTGGAGTTGCCTAGCTAGGTGTTGGTCAAAGGTAGCACCAGAGGGCAGCATGGTGATTGCAAGGTCCTTCCCAGACTCTGTGGATGATTTTAAATTAGTCATACTAGCCTTCCAAAGAGGCTTTGTGATATAAGTACAGAACCCGGGAATGGCCCCTTCTGCTCAAATGTAATAATGCCAACGAACTTTGTAGAGCCAGGCTCTGTGACAGCCCACTCCCCTAAGGCTAGCTTTGGATGGGTAGCATTTACTGAAAATTGTACTTAAAAATTTTTTTTTCTGTCTACTTTTTATATTATTATTATACTTTAAGTTCTAGGGTACATATGCACAACGTGAAAGTTTGTTACATAGGTATACATGTGCCATGTTGGTTTGCTGCACCCATCAACTCATCATTTACATTAGGTATTTCTCCTAATGCTATCCCTACCCCAACCC
>NW_016812097.1:0-1930 GCF_001698545.2 Rhinopithecus bieti | reverse complement strand
AGAGAGAGAGAGAAAGAAATACAGTAAATGTAATATATACACACAGTAATTACAACATAAAATAAAATGAGAGAATTGAGACCAAGCTTAACAGTAATGCAAATAAATACAGATGGGCTTAATTCACTTATTACAAGAAAAATGGGGACAAATGTGGTGGCTCACACCTATAATCCTAGCACTTTGGGAGGCTGAGGCGGGAGGACTGCTTGAGGCCAGGAGTTCAAGACCAGCCTGGCCAACACAGGAAGACACCATCTCTATTTATTTAAAATAATAATAATATGTTTAATAAAATATTAAAGCTAAGCTATGAGGACACAAAGGCATAAGAATGATACAATGGACTTTGGGGACTGAGAAGAAAGGGTGGGAGGGGGGTGAGGGACAAAAGACTACACATTGGGTATACAGCTTGGGTGATGGGTGCACCAAAATCTCAGAAATCACCACTATAGGACTTATTCATGTAACCAAACACCAACCATTCCCCAAAACCTATTGAAATAAAAAAGAAACTGAAAATAAAATGAAAAAACCTAAAATATGTAAAAGCTATGTTTTCCACGTAAAGTCAGCAAAGTATCAAAGACAACTGCATTTAATTACTATGACATATGTCTGGCTGGGCTATTCTGTTGATGGGTCAGCAATATTTAGATGAATAATAAAATAAAAACATATACAATCAAAAAATAAATAAATAAAATAAAAAGGGTTTAACATTGCCTCATAAAGCAAAGCCCAGCACTATGCTGCATACAAGAGACATGCTTAAAACACATTCATGCAAAATGCTAAAATTAAAAGGGTTGGACAAAAATTTACCAAATGCCTAATAAACCTGCACATGTTCCTGATGTGGTTTGGCTCTGTGACTCCATCCAAATCTCATGTTGAATTACGATCTTCAGCGTTGGAGGAGGGTCCTGCTGGAAAGTGATTGGAACATGGGGGTAGATTTCCCTCTTGTTCATATATTTTTTTTTTTAAGACAGAGTTTTGCTCTTGTTGCTGAGGCTGGAGTGCAGCGGCGCCATCTTGGCTCACTGCAACCTCCACCTCTGGGGTTCAAGCGATTCTCCTGCCTCAGCCTCCTGAGTAGCTGGGATTACAGGCGCATGCCACCATGCCCAGCTAACTTTTTGTATTTTTAGTAGAGATGGGGTTTCATCATGTTGGCCAGGCTGGTCTCGAATTCCTGACCTCAGGTGATTCACCCACCTTGGCTTCCCAAAGTGCTGGGATAACAGGTGTGAGCCACCATGCCCGGCCTCCCCCTTCTTCTTGTGATAGTGAGAGTTCTCACAAGATCTGGTTGTTTAGTGTGTGGCACTTCCCCCTTTGCTCTCTCTCTCCTGCTGCCATGTAAGACATGCCTTGCTTCTTCTTCACTTTCCACCATAATTGTAAGTTTCCTGAGTCCTCCCCAGAAGCAGAAGCCTGTTCAGCCTGTGGAACCATAAGTCAATTAAATCTCTATTCTTTTATTTTTTATTTTTTTTTATTTTGAGATGGAATCTCGCTCAGTTGCCCAGGCTGGAGTGCAGTGGCGTGATCTTGGCTCCGCCTCCCGGGTTCACACCATTCTCCTCCTTCAGCCTCCCAAGTAGCTGGGACTACAGGTGCCCGCCACCACACTCGGCTAATTTTTTGCATTTTTAGTAGAGACGGGGTTTCACTGTGTTAGCCAGGAAGGTCTTGATCTCCTGACCTCATGATCCGCCCCCCTTGGCCTCCCAAAGTGCTGGAATTACAGGCGTGAGTCACCACGCCCAGCCTAAACCTCTATTCTTTACAAACTACCCAGGTCGTTCTGTATAGGAGTGTGAGAACAGACTAATACAGTGCCCAAATCTAAAATAAAAGTTAAAAAAAATTTTTTTTAAATAAATAATAAATAAAGTCAAGACAATAGAGAATAAGAATA
>NW_016812096.1:0-961 GCF_001698545.2 Rhinopithecus bieti | reverse complement strand
TAATTCATCTCACAGAGTTACATGATCCTTTTCACGGAGTAATTTGGTAACGGTGTTTTTGGGGAATCTGAGAAGCAATATTTTGAATCGCATTGAAGCCTATGTTGACAAAGGAAATATCCTCAGATAAAAACTAGAAAAAATCTTTCTGAGAAAGTTCTTTGTGATGTGTGAATTCATCTCAGAAAGTTACACCTTTCTTTTCATGGAGCAGTTTGTAAACAGTTTTCATATAATCTGCAATGGGATATTCTGGAGTGCATTGAGGCCTATAGTGAAAAAGTGAGTATCTTCATGTAAAAACTAGAAGAAAGCTTTCTGAGATACAGTTTTGTGGTGTGTGAATTCGTCTTAGAAAGTTACACCATTCTGTTCATTTAACAGTTTGATAGCACTGATTTCATGGTATCTGCAATAGGGTATTTTAGAGGGCACTGAAGCTTACGGTGACAAAGGAAATATCCTCAGATAAAAACCATAAAGTAGTTTCTGTGAAACTGCTTTGTGATGTGTGAATTAATCTCAAAGAGTTACACTGCTTTTTTGTATTGAGTAGCGTACTTACACTGTTTTCTTGGAATCTGAAATCTGATATTTCTGAGCGCATTGAAGCTTATGGTGAGAAAGTAAATATCCTCATATAAAAACTAGAAAGAAGTTTTCTGAGAATCCACTTTCTGATTTGTTAATTCATCTCACAAATTCACATGATTGCTTTCATGGAACAGATTAGTGGCACTGTTTTGTTGCACCTGAGAAGGGATATTTTGGATCACATTGAAACCTATGATAACAAAGGAAATAACTTGAAAGAAAGCTTCTGAGAAAGCTCTTTGTGATATGTGAATTCATCTCACTGAGATACACCTTTCTTTTCATGGAGCAGTTAGCTAACACTGTTTTCGTGGAATCTGCAAAGGGATATTTTGGAGTGCTTTGAGACCTATGGTGTAAAAGGAAT
>NW_016812095.1:0-3879 GCF_001698545.2 Rhinopithecus bieti | reverse complement strand
TGAGGCGGGCAGATCACGAGGTCAGGAGTTCGGGACCACCCTGACCAACATGGAGAAACACCGTCTCTACTAAACATACAAAAATCAGCCGGGCATGGTGGCACATACCTGTAATCCCAACTACTCAGGAGGCTGAGGCAGGAGAATCGCTTGAATCTGGGAGGCAGAGGTTGCGCTGAGCCGAGATGGCACCACTGCACTCCAGCCTAGGCAACAAGAGCGAAACTCCGACTCAAAAAAAAAAAAAAAAAAAAAAAAAAAAAAAAAAAAAAAAAAAAAAAAAGGAAAAGGGGGGGAACCAAAAAGAAAAAAAAAAAAAAAAAAAAAAAAAATATCTTCCCACAAAGAGAAGCCCAGCTTTAGATGGCTTCACTGGTGAATCCTATCAAACATTTAAAGACAAAATTACATAAATCTCTTCCATAAAACACCAACTTATTCAGTGAGTTCAATTTAAATGTATAATTAAAGGCATCATGATTTACTTTTTGCAGAAATGCCTTATTAAAGTAAAAAAGATAAAAGGTTCTGAGTTAGAGGTCCTGAAAACTGTTTCAATCCAGACTTGTTACCAATTGGTTGTGTAATCGTTGTCAAGTTACATCAACATTTTCACTTTGGGCTTCGGTTTCTTAGTTTCTTTTTTTTGTTGTTGCTGTTGCCAGGGTCTCACTCCATTACCCAGGCTGGAGTGCAGTGGTATGATCACCACTCACTGCAACCTCCACCTCCTGGGCTCAAGTATTCCTCCCAGCCTCCTGGGTGAGTGGGATGACAGGCATGCGCCACTACGCCCAGCTAATTTTTGCATATTTAGTAGATGGGGTTTCACCATGTTACCCAGCCTGGTCTTGAACTCCTGGACTCAGGGCATCTGCCTGCTTCAGCCTCCCAAAGTGCTGGATTACAGGTGTGAGGAACCACGCCTGGCCAGTTTCCTCATTTGTAAACAGGGAGGTTCACCAGATAAATCCTTTCTTCCTATATAATTCTATGATACACTTACTACATAAAATTTGGTTTAAAACTTGCTCAATCCTAAAATGATACAGCCCTTCAGAAAACAATAATATGCAGTAAGAGGCATTTCATACTCTGTTGAACTATTTCCACTTCTGGATATTTATCTTGGTGATATAATTCAATAAAAGCAAATAATCCATAAAGCTATCATCACTGTAAGAGCCCACTTGTCCAACAAGAGTGGAATAAGATGAGTAACACAAAGAAATGCCAAATTACTAAAACAGTATGAAGATAATTTGTAGAAAATATTTGTCTGGTGCAAATAATCAGAATATAAATGATTTCAACTATGAAAATGTATACAGTATATAAACATATGCCAAATGGAAGGTAGTCTGCACTACTCAAAGTAGTATTAGGGTTGTGAGTCTAAAGATGGCTTCTTCTGTGTTTAATTGCAAAGTCTTTTGAAATGTTAATGCATTATATACTCAAAGGGGAAAAAATCAGATACTTGTCCACAGGGTAGAGATGAAAAATATCAAGATCACATTGATAAGGTTCTAAGTTCCTCTGGTTTGATTAATGCTTCCTGAGAGTGGTTATGAATCTGGAGTTCTCAGTAGACATCTCAGTGATTAAAACTTTGGTCGGTGTATAGTGAAATTACCCACAATATTTTACTTGTTTTACTCAGTATCGAGGTAAAGACTGCAAGTCTGTGATTTTATAAAGTAGCTATTAAAATTCAGATACAATACTGCATAGTTCAAAATCTTTATGCCTGGGTATTTCACTTATCCCTATTACTACCTTTGAAGTTCTCAACTTATAATTCCTCAAGCAGCATTTTTTGGTAGGTTCATCAACCACTAACCTATTTGAGTTATACAACCATTAAAGTTCCTCTCGACTGAAAATAGTGGAAAAGAGGAGTGTGTATCTAGTGTCTATATTTTCCCTCCTATTCCTATGGCTGCCTGCTGGGATGAGAACCTCAGCAGGATCTAGTCTCAGCATCTCCAAGGTTATCAGAGAGAATACCTGGTAATGCTACAACACACAACCCTAATAATTGTAAGATGAACCATATGAAATTGTTTCTGTGGGCCAAAATATTAATAGTCAACCATCAGCAATTCTGTATGGCTCAACCTTGGATGTCAAGCCTTCGGATTAAGAAAAATATGATGTAAATTTCCATAAGGACATAATCTACTTACAAGCATTTTAGGACAACATAAATTTTTTTGTGTGTGTTTTTTTGAGACATAGTCTGGCACCATTGCCCAGGCTGGAGTGCAGCAGTGTGATCATAACTCATTGTATCCTCAATCTCCAGATGAAGGAGAAGTGCTCCTTCTTCTGCCGCAGCCTCCTGAGTAGCTGGGACCACAGGCACTACCACCAAGCCTGATTAATGTCTTTAAAAAATATTCTTTGGCCGGGCGCGGTGGCTCAAGCCTGTAATCCCAGCACTTTGGGAGGCCGAGACAGGCGGATCACGAGGTCAGGAGATCGAGACCATCCTGGCTAACACAGTGAAACCCCGTCTTTACTAAAATACAAAAAACTAGCCGGGCGAGGTGGCGGCGCCTGTAGTCCCAGCTACTTGGGAGGCTGAGGCAGGAGAATGGCGTGAACCCGGGAGGCGGAGCTTGCAGTGAGCTGAGATCTGGCCATTGCACTCCAGCCTGGGGGACAGAGCGAGCCTCCATCTCAAAAATAAAAAAAAAAAATTTTTTGTAGAGACGGGTCTTGCTATGTTGCCCAGGCTAGTTTTGAACTCCTGGGCTCAAGCAATCCTCCTGTCTCAGCTTCCCAAAGTGCTGGATATAGGCATATGGCACTGTGCCCGGCCAAAGATTAAGAACTTTATTAGCATCCTGGGTATAGTTTTACTTCGGTTTCCCTACTAGAGGTTTGCAACTATACTTTGATTTTTGGTTGGGGAAAAAAAAAACATGAAATGTTCTCTTTGTCATTTTATTACATGGATATTCAGTAATTTTTTTTTTTTTTTTTTTTTTTTTTTTTTTTTGAGACGGAGTCTCGCTCTGCCACCCAGGCTGGAGTGCAGTGGTCAGATCTCAGCTCACTGCAAGCTCCGCCTCCCGGGTTTACGCCATTCTCCTGCCTCAGCCTCCCGAGTAGCTGGGACTACAGGCGCCCGCCACCTCGCCTGGCTAGTTTTTTGTATTTTTTAGTAGAGACAGGATTTCACCGTGTTAGCCAGGATGGTCTCGATCTCCTGACCTCGTGATCCGCCCGTCTCGGCCTCCCAAAGTGCTGGGATTACAGGCTTGAGCCACCGCGCCTGGCCCCTTTTTTTTTGTATTTCAATTTTTCATATTTCATATTTCACTGTCCATTTAAACTCTTTGTTCCCTTTGAGACTCTAGAATCATTGTCAAAGACTCTCTCCTTAACCTTCTCAATAAAGAGTGCATTAGGTGATTAATTTCAGAACCAGCATTTTAAGCAATTAGTTTTTACATATTAGCATTAACATGCTAAACTCATAAGCACAACCAAGAAGTGTTTAACAGCAGCCAATTAAAAAGCAAATAGCAGAACTCTGTATTCTGAGTCAATTTCTGCCGAAGTCCTGTTTTTTTGTTGTTGTTGTTGTTGTTGTTGTTGTTGTTGTTTTTTTGAGACGGAGTCTCGCTCTATCTCCCGGGCTGGAGTGCAGTGGCCGGATCTCAGCTCACTGCAAGCTCCGCCTCCTGGGTTTACGCCATTCTCCTGCCTCAGCCTCCCGAGTAGCTGGGACTACAGGCGCCCACCACCTCGCCCGGCTAGTTTTTTGTATTTTTTAGTAGAGACGGGGTTTCACGGTGTTAGCCGGGATGGTCTCGATCTTCTGACCTCGTGATCCGCCCGTCTCGGCCTCCCAAAGTGCTGGGATTA
>NW_016812093.1:0-252 GCF_001698545.2 Rhinopithecus bieti | reverse complement strand
GCGTGGCCTGAGCCTCTCTGACAGGCGCCGCCCCCTGCTCCATGGCGCCTAGTCCCATCGACAGCCCAAGGGCTGAGGAGTGCAGGCGCGGCTCAGGACTGCCGGGCAGCTCTGCCTGCAGCCCCGGTGAAAGATCCACTGGGTAAAGCCAGCTGGGCTCCTGAACTGGATGGGGACTTGGAAAACTTTTATATCCAGCCAGAGAATTGTATGTGCACCAACCCGCACTCTGTGTCTAGCTCAGGGTTTGTA
>NW_016812092.1:0-957 GCF_001698545.2 Rhinopithecus bieti | reverse complement strand
AAAAAAAGAAAAAAAAAAAGAAAAGAGAGAAAAAAAACCTAAAACCAATCCAATTGTACAAATTTTTGAAACATTAAATGGCAGTATATAATTAGTATATTCAGCAAGCATTTTTATTGCACACTATATATGCTAGATTCAATAGTGAGCAAATCAGGTACATTCCCTACCACCCATAGAGCCTCCAGTCTAAGAGATGAAATGGTTTGATATCTTTCTTCTGACAGAAAATGAATCATCTAGGCTGGGCACGGTGGCTCACGCCTGAAAGACCAAGTTAGAAAACCAGGCACAGCCAGGAGCGGTGGATCACGCCTGTAATCTCAGCACTTTGGGAGGCTAAGGCAGTCAGATCGCTTGAGGTCAGGAGTTCAAGACCAGCCTGGCCAACATAGTGAAACTCCATCTCTACTAAAAATACAAAAATTTGGCCAAGCGTGATGGTTCACGCCTGTAGTCCCAGCACTTTGGGAGGCCGAGGCAGGTGGATCACTTGAGGTCAGGAGTTAGAGACCAGCCTGGCTAAGATGGTAAAACCCCGTCTTTACCAAAATACAAAAATTAGCCAGGTGTGGTGGCATGCACCTGTGATCCCAGCTACTTGGGAGGCTGAGACAGAAAAATCACTTGAACCCAAGAGGCAGAGGTTGTAGTGAGCTGAGATCGCGCCACTGTGCTCCAGCCTGTGGAAAGAGAGTGAGACACTTGTCTCAAAAAAAAGGAATGGGTGGTAAAACAAACCCAAATTATGACTCTTGTTCTAAGTGTTTTTCATTATATAATATTCCTCCCTTTGCTAGTACAGATTTCATTTTTAGCATACGTCAAATACTGGCAAACACATATAAACACACTTTACATACCAAACTCCCGAATGGCCTTCATCTTAAGACTATATATATTTAGGCCGGGCGCGGTGGCTCAAGCCTGTAATCCCAGCACTTTGGGAGGCCGAGA
>NW_016812091.1:0-908 GCF_001698545.2 Rhinopithecus bieti | reverse complement strand
CCTGGAACCAGGCCTGGCACAGCAAGGCTATCAGGAACATTGTAAACTGAGCCGAAGCAGGGTTGGGGTGGTGGGAGGTAGGTGTGGGGATGAGCCAGGGCCTGGTTTGGAGGTGGCAGCTGCCCCAGTGAGCCCCAGCCCCAACAGACCTTCCTTGCATTCGAGGGCCACGCGGGACTCCAGGTTGTCCATCTGGAGCTGCAGCCGCTTTAGTGTGCGGTCGGCATCTCGTGACTTGCGCTTGTAGGCGATGAGCACGGCCACGATGACCAGCAGTAGTAGACCCCCACCCCCGCCGATGCCCACGATGGCAGGCAGCGTCAGCAGGCTGTCTGAGTACACCTGCAGTGTCCCTGGCGAGAACTCGAAGCCGCCAGCCCGCACCTGCCAGTGGGTGGAGGCCACTCAGGAGCCACCCATGCTTTCCACAAAGCTTGGGAGCCCCTCCCGATGGGCAAGACACACACACACACACCTGCCTGTGGGCAAGGTCCCACCGACAGGGGCACAGAGTGGTCAGCAGGGTGACACCGGGACCCACGGCAGGCGCCTGTTCAGTCAGGGCAGCACTGGCATGGCAAGGGCTCAGGGTGGGTAGGCAGTCTGGGGGGCTCAAGGAGGCAGCAGGCTGAGGGCTAAGGCAGGGCCTGCACTGGAGCTGAGCACCCTCTGAGCTAGGGGTGAATCTGGGGCAAGGTCAGAGCTGGGGCTGTGCTAGTGGGGCAGCGTCCACAGGTGGGGCATGGCTCTCCCAGCTCCGCACCCCTGGTGAACAGACGCACCGTGACCTTGTGCTGCCCTGTGAGGTTGGGTGCCTCGCACAGCAGTTGCGTCTCCGACACTGTAAGGGTGCAGGGTGTGGAGCCGATGAGCACTGTGTAGTTGAGTCGGGAGTTGCCGGGCGCAGG
>NW_016812090.1:783205-785363 GCF_001698545.2 Rhinopithecus bieti | reverse complement strand
AGTAGGAATAGAAAAATCAACCCCCATGTATCTTTAATGAGCTTTCAGGGAAATATGTCTATACATATTTTAGTGATTTCTGATATTAAGATATGTTTTCCTAATTTCATAAGTCAAAATATTACTCAGTTGTGAGTAATAATGATTTCAATTTCAATGAAGTAAGCCAATTATATATAAATAATATAATTTTATACATAAAAGAAACTAAACTTTAGCAAGTAAATCGTAAAATGTGGTAACATTGAATAATTATCTGATAGCAAATTATTTATAAAACGTGTTGACTGCCAAATCCTAGGCAAAAAGGTATGTTTGAAAGAATTTTACCAACAATTCATCATCAAGATCAAGGTTATTTGTTCAATTTCCAAACATATTCACACAAACTGTCTCCTGGAAGAGAAGGGAAAGAGATTTCTTCTTAAAGTATAGAGAAATAGTAACTCTTTGGTCTCATACTTGTGGTTACCAGCAGTATTATAGTTAACATTTCTGGGCATTTAAAAATCTACCTACCAGGACCACAGCTTTAGGATAAAGTTTAAGTTCTATTTCCAAAGACATTATAATGCAAGTTATTAGGATGGTGCAAAAGTAATTGTGTTTTTTGCCATTAAAAGTAAATAACATGAGATATAGTGTAAGTATATACACTCTTTGGCATTAGGTTGGTGCAAAAGTAATTGTGATTTTTGCCATTGAACCACATTACTTTTGTACCAACCTAACACCAAAGAGAGTATAGACTTATACTATATCTCACATTATTTAACACAAACAAGAAATTTTTAGCTTTTGAAGAGAAAGGGGAGATTTTTCAGAACTGTACTAAAGTAATAATGGTATATCTTAAATAGAGAAACCAACTACACTAAATATTTCACAAATCTCTTATACTTATCAAAGTTATTTAAAATGTAGGCTTTTGGGGCCCAGCAAACTTGGATTCCAGACATTGCTGCTCCACTCTCTCACCGTATTATCTTAGGTTCTCTAAGCATCACATCTTTCATTTGTAAAAGAAAGCACATGACATGATATAGCTCCTACTTCCTATAGCAATCATCGCTATGAAAAGAGATAGAACCTATAAGCATTTTGTACAATAATAATTAAATTTCAGTTAATTCTACTAATAACTGCAAAAGATTAGAATACCAAGGAACTAATATTATCACTCTTCATGTCAAAGAAAAGGCCATAGGAAGTATTAATCTTCTATTCGAGAAACTCCCCAGAGAATATATCCATTTTTTTTTAAATCCATGAATTTTAAAATTCAACAGGGATTAAAAAAAGTTTTTCTAGAATGCTATGACATTTTCTTTGTATTTCCCTAAATGGAATAGTAGTGTAAAAGAAGTACAGCATTTCAAATTTCAGCCTCTAAATTATTTTTAGATAAGATTGCTAAACAGGAAATGTTACCCATAAATTAATAATTATCAGTTATTAGCCTACTTCAGAGTTGTTAGCTCCACTTTATACCTAGTTGCAGTCACAAGATAAATTTAATTAAATTAGCATAAATTAAGGTTGTGAGTATTCTAGCTTTCATTACCTCTATAATTCCAAAAATAAAAATAAAAGGAAAGAAAGAGACTGCTATTAACACAAGAGAAAGGGTAATTAAATGAATTAGGAAAATAAAGGACAGCTTGTGGTGTTTTTTTGGGTTTTTTTTTTTGTTGTTGTTTATTTATTTATTTATTTATTTTTTATTACACTTTAAGTTCTAGGGTACCTATGCACAAAATGCAGGTTTGTTACATATGTATACATGTGCCACGTTGGTGTAGGGCACCCATTATCTCGTCATTTACATTAGGTATATCTCCTAATGCTATCCCTCCCCTGTACCGTGTCCCCACAATAGGACCTGGTGTGTGATGTTCCACTTCCTGTGTCCAAGTGATCTCATTGTTCAATTCGCACCTATGAGTGAGAACATGCAGTATTTAGTTTTCTGTTCTTGTGATACTTTGCTGAGAATGATGGTTTCCAGCTGCATCCATGTCCCTACAAAGGACACAAACTCATCCTTTTTTATGGCTGCATAGTATTCCATGGTGTATATGTGCCACATTTTCTTAATCCAGTCTGTCACTGATGGACATTTGGGTTGATTCCAAGTCTTTGCTATTGTGAATAGTGC
>NW_016812090.1:766910-779759 GCF_001698545.2 Rhinopithecus bieti | reverse complement strand
CGGTCATAAAAAAAAAAAAAAAAAAAAAAAAAAAAACCTTGCTTTAAATAACTAATGTAAATTTATATAATTAAAGTTCACATTTAAAAAGGCAGCTTCATAGGATGTTCTGAAGATCCACTAAGGTGTCAATTTTATCCCCATGTTGTCTCTTAATTATCTTCTTTATTAACTGTAGCACTCTGTTCTTGCATTGAGTACTAGAATTAAATTAGAGAAAAATGCTTTTGTATGGTTTAAAATGATAAATGGGAACAGTTTTAGGGGCAATGGTCTGCTGTCAAGAAAACTTTCAAACGTCAATACTAAGGAATACAAAGTGCATGCTGACTCTCCTGACAAATGAAGAAAAGTTCAGTTATAAAAGGGGACAAACGACATCCTCTAGATCAGCTATTGTTAATGAAATGTTGTAATTATAAATTATTGTTTAGACATGCTTCTCCACGTATATAACATGATCTCTTGATATTTCCTGTAAATAATATCATAAAATGACAAACCAGTACACAACTGGTTTTGACTGATCTAAGTTAAAGAGTAATTAGACAAGTGTCTTGTAATTCTAATAAAACTGTTTCTATCCATTTGTTTTACGTACTTAAATAGTTAACTTCTATGAGGAATTCTATAATGTAATTTAGGAAATATATTTCAGACATAGAAAAATAGAGCTCATATCAAAAGAAAGAAAGGTAGGCAGGCAGGCCGGCAGGCAGGCAGGCAGGAAGGAAGAGAGGGAAGGGAAGGGAGGAAGAGAGGCAGGCAGGCAGGCAGGCAGGCAGGCAGGAAGGCAGGAAGGAAGGAAGGAAGAGAGGTAGCCCTTGCTTTTAGCAGAATGTTGAAGTCTGGCTGGCATATGTGGAGAGGTGCTGTAGTTGGAAAACCATCATTTTTTAATCTTCATAGTAAAGACTAGATAAGACATGTATTAGGAGAAACTAGATATTTTCATGATATTGAAATATCTCATCACAGACTCACAAGTTGCAAGGGAGAAAAAATATTTATTATAAAAGAAATAAGGAAAGTTATTTTATTTAAAAGGTGGGGATAAAATGTATTCTTAAAAAATATCAGTCATCAAAGACAAAGACGAGCTATAGAAATGTTTTAGATAAAGGAGGCTAAAGAGACTCCTCAGTAGAGTATTTGGTCCCAAGCTGGATGCTGTACTGCAGGAAGAAATACTACAAAGAGTATTACTGTGTTAATGATACAATCTTATTAAGATTGGTAAACTATTGCATCAAAGTTAAATCACTAAGGTGGATAACTAAACTGTAGCTATTTAAGTGAATATCTCTGCTTTTAGGTAATACTCACTGGTGTACTTACCGGCAAAGAGTCAAGATGTATGCAACTTATCTTCAAATGGTTCATTAAAAAAACATAAATATGTAAAAATATGTAAATGTGGATAAAGGGTATACTGGTGTTTATGAACTATTTTTATTCTTGCGATTTCCATGTAAGTTTGCAATTATTTTAGAATAAAATATTAGGATGTGGCACAGAGAAGTTAACAACTGGATCCATATCACAGAGATTATAATTGGTAGAGGTAAGATTTTAACCTAAGGAGTCTGAATCCAAAGTCCCTACTCTTACAACAATTCTGTTTTGTTAAATAATAGAATATTAGCTTGTTATACATAGCAAAGGAATCTGAGGAATTTCAATAAATGACATTGAAGTAGTACAATTATCCCCAAAGATGGGTTAGAGGATGCCTACTTAATAACAGTTGCAGGTACTAAAACTCTTGCCAGCATATATACCTAACACTACATTTGATGTAATCACACAATATGGAAACAGAACAGTTTTGAAAATCAACGAAAAATAGGTTGTTTCCTGCAGACATGCAAAGACTCACATGTTTACTTAAAATTAATAATTATTAAAAAATAGTAAATGTAGTCTTAAATATAAAACATAAATAATATTTAAAGTTGTGAGGATAATAAAAATCCTACTAAATGTTAAAATATTTAAAAATACAATTCCACAACCATTTATGATACCTCAAAGTGGAGCATTTGTGAACATGAATTGAATAGCTTCCGTAGGAGGAGGAGAAGATTTTGTTATAGCATTTCACATAATAATATTTATTGACTAAATTTATGAGGAGAGGTATAATAAATTTTTTAGAAATGTGTTCTTTCCCTCAGGTTTTGGTATTTTTAATAGGCTTTGACAAAAAAATAAAGATAATATTCATTGCTTGATGATACCACTCAATATTATCAGTACTAGATTTACTCGAGAAGAACATTTCACGGTAGACTTGTTTGCAGCAATACTTCATACTTTCGGGGTCTCCATGCTTTCATTCTTATCAACATGCCAGCCAGCATCACATCACTGCTGGTCTTCATTCATCCGTTACGATCACTTTTTTTTTTAAAAAACCCCCCCCAACACCCCAACCCCCCGTGTTTTTTTTTTCCCCTTTATTCCTTTTTTTTTTTTTTTTTTTTTTTTTTTTTTTTTTTTTTTTTTTTTTTTTTTTGAGGCGGAGTCTCGCTCTGTCGCCCAGGCTGGAGTACAGTGGCCGGATCTCAGCTCACTGCAAGCTCCGCCTCCCGGGTTTACGCCATTCTCCTGCCTCAGCCTCCCAAGTAGCTGGGACTACAGGCGCCCGCCACCTCGCCCAGCTAGTTTTTTGTATTTTTTAGTAGAGACGGGGTTTCACCGTGTTAGCCAGGATGGTCTCGATCTCCTGACCTCGTGATCCGCCCATCTCGGCCTCCCAAAGTGCTGGGATTACAGGCTTGAGCCACCGCGCCCGGCCTACGATCACTTTTATCTTATCTATTTGAATAACACCTTTCCTATTTCAGACTCAAATATTTTCATTTGTTTAGCCAATAAGAGCATTTTCTATTATTGTCTTCTAATTATTACCTTGGAACAGCGTATTCAATTCTTATTATAGGATAATAGACTTTTTTTTTTTTTTTTTTTTTACCATTCTATCATTTCCAACCAACAGATTATGTACTCCCTTGAGCTCAAGGGACTGTTATCCAGATTTCTTTTCATTAATCATAAATGGCCTACTAGCCTCTGGGATAAGTCAGCTCCAATACTTTGTACTGATTTTATTGTGTTACTGTCTCCCCAAGGTTTCACAAAGAAAGGTTAATAACTTTCAGTTTTTTATGGATACCTACCTTTTGATTATTTAAAGATAGAAAAACCCAAATAGGCACCAAATGCCCTCTTTTCTCTGCTCAAACATCTTATTTCTTAAAAGGCTCCTATTCAAAAATGAAGATATTTTCATAGGAATTTTTCCAGTTTCTCTTCTCTTCAGGTCAGTCTATTGATATTTGAACTAAATCAAAGATTTGTAAAATCTTAAGTAAAATATTAAGTAAAACCTAACAAAATAGGAAACTGCATGTAAATATATCATAGGTAATAAAAAAAAGTTATACCTATAAAGCAACTAAAAAGTAGAATGGCATACATTAAAGATATTATCATAATTAGCCTCAGCAGTTTACTGTGATGTAGGTAACATTGGGAATGGCTTTTCTCTTGTTCCGTGGGATCCACCTCCCCATGAAATTTCTATAAAACAGCATATTAAACAGTTGTATTCTTTACAAAAAAACAGTGTGGGGCTTTATAGATTATTGTTTAACGTAGTCCCAATGTCATTATAGGAGTTTTGAACCAGTGGAGTATCTTTTTATTTCGTCCAACATCATTTCCAGGACTCTGTTTGGCATACAGTAATGCTGTCCAGAAGTAATCCCTCAGAATGGGTCTTAGCATGTTAATCAGGGGAGGTTTTTTGCTTTGTATATGTTTATAGGATGAATTACACATAATTATCCATATTCAAACCAAAATTACAAGGACTTGTCCTCTATGTGGTCCTCCCCTGGAAAAGGAGCTAAGTTGAAGGCCCAAACAGGCTGGTGCAATTTGGAGACCCATCCCCTGGGGTTTGTAATTAGGATCCAGAAAGGAAAATCATTAAGGCAATCTCTCTGTCTCTATTCCCGCCTTGAAACGCTGCCTCGCGCCGTCGTGTGGGCGCTTTTCCTCCCTCCATCTCTTTATCTTAGCTAAAATGCAAACGTGGGCACAGTTGAAAGCCGTTTGGTTTGAAATCAGGTTCCTTTCCTCTAAAAAAAAAAAAAAAAAAAAAAACTGTGAGTGAATAAAAACTGACACACAGAAAAGAAGGGGAAGAAGAGGAAGAACAAATAACTATTATTTTTGCAATACATTTGTAATGATGTTTACTGTCATAATTATTACAATAACAGCCTGTGTCCCTGAAGTCCAAATTTCCATCTGACCCTGGGGCCAAATACATTCTCACCTTTCCTTAAATGATCTTAAATTACTTGAATGTTGAACTTATAACATACTGCAATTAGCATTATTATTGCGAAGTCATAAAATGTTGCTATTTCTGGTATAAGAGTGGAGAATATTTTTTCTTCATTTGCATAGCCCTGAGGACTGGATATCGGAGTTCTTCTTTTATTTGAGGAATTATCCCATTAGCAGCATGGGGAATAACACAAGCAAGAATCCTAACTTTTAACAAAGACTGAAATGACTGATCCACAACAACACTGTTGACAGAAACTCACTCATATGGGAAGTAAAGGTGCAACAGGCAGTAAAGCATGGAAGAGTGTTGAAAAAATAATGTCAAAAAACAATTACATGACAACATTTGTTTTACACTTTTGTTTCAGTTGCTGTTCCTGCATTTTATATGTCTACCACTTCAGAGCACAGAAGCCTTTAGATTAAAATGCTACAGAGTCCTGCCACTTTATTATGCTCAAGATAAAGGAGACATTTGTAACCTTGCTAAACTGTACCCACTATTTCATTCAACAAATATTTGAATCATTGATATATTCCAAGTACATTTCTAGGTACAGTGAACCACAAAGAGACAGGCAATAAGATATGCATAATTTAAGACATTTAAGTTAGTGACAAATGTTTTCAATAAAAGAAAAGATGATTATGAGACAGAGGAGAGTGGGCAGGTTACTTGATTTATACCATCCACAGAAAACCACTCTGTGCTGAGGCAAGAATGATAAGATGGAATCAGTCATGCAAATATCTGGGACTGATCTTTGAAAAGTAAGCAGATCTTTACCAGAAAAGTAAGCAGCTACTACAATGGTCCTAAGACAGGAGAAAGCCAGTATCTAGTCAAGCGAGAAAGGAAACCTGCACTGCTGGCATAAAATGAGCAGTGGAATGAGCGTGGTGTGAAATCAGGTCATAAAATAGACAGCAGTCAGATGCAGGAGTAGAATAGGATACTGGATTTTGTTCTAACTGCAACAAGCAGTTCGAGTTTGGAGAAGATTGGCAATATACTCTAACTTCTGAAACTTCTGAAAGCAATTGAAGGAATGGATTATGGAAGGATTATAAAAGGATAAGAATAATACTATCATGAAACAATTGTTCAACTAAATTGATAATGCATGTGAAATATTAATACAGTACACAGCACATTGTATATCCAAAATCAATATTAGTGATAAAAATGTATTGCTGTTGTTTCTCCCATGAGTTCTTAAATATGTGCTGTGAGTCAAGACCTTACCCGAGAGTTATGCCAAGATAAACTTTGCTCAAGGTCACGCAAATGTAATCACTGTAGACAGTGACACTATTTAATATGAGAAAAATAAACAGGCATCTTTCAATTTACAAATAGATCATCTTCCCAAAGTCTCCTTACACATCCATCCTTGGAAATCCAGAACACATTTTCTCATAGAAACAAAAATTGTAGCTGCTTTTCAGGGTAGCCTGGAGAATTCTATCTAATCTATAACATGTTACCAACACTAGTTTTGGTTTTGGAGTCAGAAGTCCACATGATATATCAGAGGAACATAACAACTGCACTATTCATTGGATGCTAAATAAGTGCCAACATTATTCTAAGCACTAATTAATTGAAGCCTGTTGTAATTTCATGAGGTAGATACTATTGCTATCTCCATCTTAGGTATGAAACCCTAAGAAACACAGAGGTGAAAAACTACCCCATGCACTACCTACAGAGCAGGGAGTCGAACTCTTACAGTTCAAAGGAAGTAACCATTTCTGTAAATACTGTTAACAACCATGCAATGCTGTGTTTATTTTCATTCCTCATTCTTTAAAACACACACACACACACACACACACACACAATGTAGAAATGGTTGTTGTTTGCCTGTGAGTCCTTACCAAACCCTTTTGGAATTTACTGCTATATCCTGCTACTCCATCTCAGAATACTAGGTATACTACTATACTACCCCAGGTAAAACCATCCTATAGATTTGTACAACTTAGTTTACAACTAAGTTGGTGAACTATATTGACACAACATTTTTTACAAACTCAAAACAAGGCCAGGCGTGGTGACTCACACTTGTAATCCCAGCACTTTGGGAGGCTGGGGTGGGCAGATCGCTTGAGGTCAGGAGTGCCACACCAGCCTGGCCAACATGATGAAACCCCATCTATACTAAAAGAAAATAAAAATTAGCCAGGCGAGGTGCACCTATAATCTCAGCTACTCGGAGGCTGAGGCTGGAGAATTGCTTGAACCTGGGAGGCAGAGGTTGCAGTGAGCCAAGATCACACCACTGCACTCCAGCCTAGAGCCTAGGCAATAGAGTGAGACTCCATCTCAAAAAAATAAATAAATAAATAAAACCCAATAATCTTCATCTCAGCTTTAAGAAAATATTTTAGATGTTGAGCCCCAGCTACAGGGTCCACCTCTGCCCTGACATTAGATTCCAAGCTGAATAAACCCAGGGAACCTTGTAACCCGTTAGCATTTTACTCAGCTTCTTACTTGGACATGGTTTGGCTGTGTCCCCACCCAAATCTGATCTTGAGTGTAGCTCCTACAATTTCCACATGTTGTAGGAGGGAGCCAGGGGAGGTAATTGAATCATGGGGGTGAGTTTTCCCCTTGCTATTCTCATGATAGTGAATAAATCTCACTACCTGATGGTTTTATAAGGGGGAGTTTCCCTGCACAAACTCTCTTCTCTTGTCTGCCGCCACATGAGACGTGCATTTCACCTTCCACCATGATTGTGAGACTTCCCCAGCCACGTGGAACTGAGTTCATTAAACCTCTTTTGTAAATTGCCAGTCTTGGGTATGCCTTTATCAGCAACGTGAAAACGGACTAATACATACTTGTATCTGCTTTTGAAGAATTTAAATTATTCCTCTCAAAAACTGCCAGAGGGGAGGCATTGTTACTCTGCTAGTCAGGAGAAGGAGACTGCAGTTGTTATTTCTGTAAATGCAGGTTGCACAGAAGAGAAACTATATGGAATATGGGAATGGAAACTCTTGGATCCATATAAACTGTGTTTGAGCTAGTTACCTATATTCCTTGATCCTATCTCCCCATGTAGGGTTAAACAGTATGTGTACCATGAGTTGGTTGTGCAGATGCTTAACAAGGTAGTGGTGGAGAAAAGCAGCCTTGGCTATCTCACTAAGCATATCCTATGTCATGTGCTTTATTAATGCTTCATATAGATCAACCCTCAAACTGCTATACATGTTAGGTCAAATGTAATCTCCATCTTACAAAAGAGGAAACTGAGGTTTGCAGAATGATAAGAACTTTTTCCAAGGTAAATTAAGGTGTAAGTACTAATACTGGAATTTGAACACTGGCAGTGTAGATCTTCTGTCCCAAACTCAATCACTAAAGTGCAGCATTCTTCTAGATACATAATTTGCAATAAAAATGCATTGTTATGATTTTTGTTGTCATCCCTATTATCAACCCTATTACTGGGTTGTTAAATGGATTTAAGGAAATGTAAAACACTACAATATTGACTAGCATATAACCAATGCTATACACACTGATTCCTTCCTTGGTAGAGGTTGCGTATTATCTGTTTGGCTCTATTAAAATTATCAAACTCAAAAATATTTGAAATAAATAACAGAGCGGATTATTCTTTACAGTTGCATGAAGCAATTAAGCCTCCTACAACAGGCATTCATTTATTGCTAATTTTTACTTGCCCTAGAATAACTCAAATTTATTTTCAAAAGTTACTGTGAATATTAAGTTAGTGCTTGAAAGTCTCCAAGCAGTTTGTTTTCCTCTGATATCTGGGCAGAGGTGGCCCCTGTAGCTGGGGGTTATTTCCCCTGCTCAATGAGAAAAGTCCACATTTTGCTTGCTTATGAATTGCACCACCACCTTCAGCCGCACATTTCCCTCTTTTCCTGACCTACTTTAAGAGTTTCAAACCTCTCACTCAACCTGCTTCCCAATAAGTTTCTCTTTGTGAACACTAAAGCTATGGAGCAAGTATCCTGCTTTTTTTTTTTTTCTCCCAGAAGCATAAACTCACATCCATCTTCTGGTCTTTACCCAATTACAGAAAATTTTTTCTCCCTTTGCTCTCTAGGATGACCCAGCTTGTGTTCAAGACTGAAGCACATTTAACTAGTTACCAACAGAGGTTGAGTATCCCTAATCCAAAAATCCAAAATCTGAAATGCTCCAAAATCTGAAGCTTTTTGAGTGCCAACATGATGTCACAGACCAGAATACCTATGTTAGCTGTTAAATAGCAGTGGCACAAACAACAGCAGGTTTTCAGTCTCCATGTATAATGCTGTGTTTTGATTAAAGGGTTACTGTGCACTTATTTTACTATTCTAGGTGAAAAGAAACATCAGAAGCAGTTGAGGGACCAGGAAGTGGATCCTCAAAGGATAAAGAGGCATTCTGCTAGATGGGTTTTTTAAATGTTTCTTCCAGTCTATAGCAACCTTTTAATCGAAACACAGTGTCACAGATAGACTGAAAGCCTGGTACTGTTTGTTGTTGCCGTGTTTTAATGGTTAATTCGCATATTCTGGATGCTACTGTGCTGCTTACCCTGAACAGATGAATGACCTTTTTCATTGTGTTAATGGTATGTCATACTTCTTACTGTTAAGTACTTACATGTGAGCAGGTGTAAGAAAATGGCTGAGGATCAGTGGCATACAAATTTAGAGTCACAAATGACAGTGATGCCAGACAACCACACATCGTCCACATGTGTGGCTGAGAGAGTGACACTTTTGCTTTCTGATGTTCAATGTACATACACTTTGTCTCATTCACAAAATAATTAAGATATTGTATAAAATCACCTTCAGGCTATGCGTATAAGGTACATATGAAATATAAATGAATTTCACGATCAGAGTTGAGTTTCAGCCCTAGGATATCACATGATGTCTATACAAATGTTCCAAAATCTGAAGAAAAAAACAGAAATTCAAAACTCTTCTGTATTTTAGATATGGGATACTCAACCTGTATATGAAAATAAGTAGTGTTTCTACTGGTAACCCTTGGGAGGCGGTTCAAGCTCTGCACATGTCCCCATCAGGGTGACTTCTCAGGCATGACAGCATTCTGGAGCATACCCAGTGACGGTACAGAAATAGACCTCAGGTGATCAGCTGCAATGACTTCACTTCAAAGAGAAGAAAATTAAGAAAAGAGAAATTGTTCTTCTCCCAAGTTTTCACTTACCAAGGCACAGTCCAGGAGGGAAACCAGTCTTGTGCTCTAATAGATAAGGGAGGAAAAAAGGATGTATTTCAAAAGACAAATAATTATGCCTATTAGAGGCAACAGGCCAGAATAGCAAGAGTTTGCTTTTAATAATATTTTTTCTGATTCTAAATGAAATATATGGCCATTGTAAGAAAACTGGAAATGACCAAAACTATAATGAAAATAATCATGGATAATTCCAGAATTCAGAACTTTAGCTATACACATTCCAATATTTATGTCAGGATCATATTGCATATATAATTTTGTTCTATGATTTTCTTATAATTTAGACCTTAAATTTTCTTCAAATACTATATTTTATTTCTTTTTTTTTTTTTTTTTTTTTTTAAATTTAACCCTTAAATTTTTTTAAAAATTTTATTTTTTTTTTTTTTTTTTTTTTTTTTTTTTTTTTGAGACAGAGTTTCACTCTGTCGCCCAGGCTGGAGTGCAGTGGCCGGATCTCAGCTCACTGCAAGCTCCGCCTCCCGGGTTTACGCCATTCTCCTGCCTCAGCCTCCTGAGTAGCTGGGACTACAGGCGCCCGCCACCTCGCCCGGCTAGTTTTCTGTATTTTTTAGTAGAGACGGGGTTTCACCGTGTTAGCCAGGATGGTCTCGATCTCCTGACCCCGTGATCCGCCCGTCTCGGCCTCCCAAAGTGCTGGGATTACAGGCTTGAGCCACCGCGCCCGGCACTATATTTTATTTCTATATTGTATTTCATACAAAGGTACACAACATGACAACTAACTGGGAATTTAGTTTTACAACTTCTTATTTTTTATCACTCCATTGCCTCATTCCATCATTCAATTTACTATTTCATTATTCATTACTTCATTATATATTCTTATGATGAATAAACACCCTTGTACATACACAATAGTAGTTTCTCAATGTTTTATTTTGTTAATATAGTCAGGAAAATAGAGGAAATGGTTTAGATTAACTAAAATAAAAATCAGATGACAAAACATTTCTCTATTGAAAATAATAAATCTTGCTCTGATCACCTGGTTAAATAATCAGCTTCATATCTTATGATAATTTTCATGACAGTAAATCCTGGACCACAGAAAGGTAAAAGCCACGCCAAAGCAATTTTTTACCCATCATATTCATTGCCACTTAGCCCTAAAATATTATTATTTGTATCAATAAAGCACAAATAAAAAGTTATAATCAGAATTCATTTTTCAAAATGTGTATTTACCTATACTCTGATATGGAAAAAAATGTTCAAATACCTCATACAGCTCTATAAGTCTAATTTTCAAGGCGGTTTTATGTGGTCAATATTATACAGGGTAGGATCTGTTACATGTAGGTGAGGCTATGAGGATCTTTCACTGCTGTCAGGAAGGCAATGTAATGCTGTACATAGAACTCAGGCTTTGCTGCCAGTCAGAGCTGGGGTCCAAGCTGAGCTGGGCCACTCCCTAGCTGCATGGACCTTGGCTCTGTCATCAAGTAGAAAGTAATACTAACATTTATCTCAAAAAGCTTTGTTTGAGGCCCAAATGAAGTAATATGCACCAGTTACCTGCCTTTTATAAGATCTTATAGATTAATATAGATTGTGCTTATCAATAAAAGGGCAGAATGAGTCTCAAATAAAGTAATAAGTGCCAGGCACCTTCCTTTTACAGAATCTTACAGATTAATGTAGACTGTGGTTCCTGATAGAAGGGTAGAATGACCTTTTGTCAATATAATTCTTAGTTCTATTACCAAAATCTGATTGTCAGAGAGGTCCAAGCTAAGCTGTATGTTTAGGCTAAATGGAACACAGTGGCAGCCACCCGTAGATTTAACAATTCCACACTATTTCCAAGCAGTTACCAACAAGCCTTTGATCTCCACTTCTCTTTTGTCCAAGAAAAAGCCATCTTAGATACAGATCTGATCTCCACAATGAACTGGTATTCAGAATTTTTTTTTAAAAAAGCAAACTTGATTAATCTTGCTTTTTTACCTGGAATTCCCAGTGATCTCTTTCAAGAATTGTATTTGTAGATAAATATATCTAACTCTGAAGCTACCTCTTACAGGAAAATCACTATAGGAACAGTCTCAATCTCTCTGTAGCAAGTTGAACCAAAGCTGATTGTGGGAAATTTTAGGTCTGAGTATTTCCATTCCTGTTGTTTTTAAGTATAATTAGTATGCACAATACCTAAATAAAAATATAATAACCAGGCAAAATTAAGAAATACTTGTTAATAAGAAAATCATAATTTAATAATAATTAATAATAGTGTTAGTGTAGCTTTTGTTTTCCAGTGTCCTTTTTTCAGGGATATCTGAGATATTTTCATTTCTCAGAACCAGAATTCTCTCCTCCTAAAATCTAGTCACTGGCAATGTATCTTTTTCTAGACTACCAAACAGACATATTCACTTTTATTCCATAATGATAGCTTTTAATGTGAAAAACTGAAGGGATCCCAAATGAATGTGCTAAAGTTGTTTAGTTAAGTAGCATTAAGCAAATACAGTAATTTTACTGCTTTACTTAAGATCTATAATTTCTCCTTATTACCGAAAAGATAAGTACTCAACTCATTAGGGCATACATTTCTTCACGATTTTGTCCTTGTCAATTTCTCCAGTCTCCTCATTCCACATGTGCCTATGCTCCAGCTCCATGCCCTAATAAGTTTATACCTAAAGAGCATATACCCATCTTTGTAGTCATAGGACACTTTATATAATGCTTTTTGGTATTATTTTAGCAGATAGTAATGCATGGCTCATGTTATAAAATAGGACTGTCTAATTAGTTACAACTCATTGAGGCAGGTGGGCTTCTGTTAAAATTAAAAACAGTGCTAATGATACTGATAATATTAATCTTCCAGTGCATTACTATCTGCTAAAATAAATATCAGTTGTGGATATACATGAGCGTATACCTGGTAGTTTTCATTTGTGGCATTAGATATATTTATTTTAAGAATTGACAAATTTGGCCAAAGTTCTAGATTACTCTTAAAACTGTAAGATAATAATTTCCATTGAGTTTTTTTGGGGGGATTTAGGTTTACATAGAATGTAAAATGCATGAGAATTTTATTAAGGTCACCTATCCTGTGGTATGAATTTAGTGCAACAAAATTTCACATTCTGTAGCTGCTCTCAGTCAATTTTTTCCCACTTATCTTTGAACTTCTATAGATGTACTTTCTTTCTTTATTTATTTTTTTTACTTTTTTTTAAATTTTATATCTATAT
>NW_016812090.1:764320-766022 GCF_001698545.2 Rhinopithecus bieti | reverse complement strand
ATTTTTTTTTACTTTCTTTATTTTATCAAGATGTAGCAGGGCACATACTCCAGTATTTGGATTCAAATATCTGGATAACTCTGGAAATACAACATTCTCTTAGTACAAAACCATAGAAATGAGGACTCAGGAATCATGCATTTCCAGCATTTGACCTCATAATCGCTTTATAAAAAGATTTCCACTTCGTATATAATCAGATGAAATTAACCCCAAGTGAAATTACATTAAAACCCATCTGTCAGCCAAACCATTTGAGGTTATATCACAGAATTAATCATTTCTGTCACTGTCAGCAAAATCAAACACTCATATTAATCCATACCATGAAATAATAAAAATAGAAATGAAGTTGAACCCTAAAAGAGATTTCTCAAGAATTTGAAATATAGGTTTTAATAAAAACTTATTAAAATTAATCAAATCTCAACTGGTATCTAAACTAATACTATCTGAAATTCTGGTAAGTTTTTTTGGGGGGGTTAGTGAACTTATGTTTAGCAAGTATTGCTTTATGATCTTTGATTCCCAGCATCTAGTACAATGCTTAAAACAAGGTTATATTCAATTAATATTGGCTAAATTGAATTATTAGAATATGTTTAATACATGAAAGTATCCAGAAGTATGTGCACATCACTGTTAGAAATAAAACAAACTTCATAGAAAAATACATTACAAATATATAGAAAATATATAGTAACATTTTTCTCTAGAGAGAAACCATTCTCTCTAAAAACAAATACATGTAAAACTGATACCTTGGTCAGCTTTACCTGTGTCATACTGACATTCAATTATGCCTTACAGGCAAGCAAGCAAAAAGCAAGAAATCAAAGCTTGAGTGTAAACATTAAAATTACAGGAAACAAACTTGATTTTCATACACTGCCATGTATTGGTCTGCCAAGAAAACTCAAAGGAAAGACTCGTTAGTAATTTAGAATTTTATATTTGCATTTTCTATGCCATTTGTAGTAAGTGTACTTTGTTCAACCTAATTTTTAAAAAACACATTCAGTGCTATGAAATTTTCACACACAAAAAAAATGCCATTTACTGTCTGGGGTAATTTTATAAATTATTTCTTACAAATATATAATTCACTAAAGAATGTGGAATATTGTAATGCTTTTCTATTTTATTATTTTTTTAATTATACTTTAAGTTCTAGGATACATGTGCACAACATGCAGGTTTGTTACATATGTATATATGTGCCATGTTGGTGTGCTGCAACCATTAACTCATCATTCACATTAGGTATATCTCCTAAGGCTATCCCTCCCCCACCCCACTCCCCACAATAGGACCCGGTGTGTGATGATCCCCTTCCTGTGTCCAAGCGATCTCATTGTTCAATTCCCACCACACCAGTTAGAACTGCAATCATTAAAAAATCAGGAAACAACAGGTGCTGGAGAGGATGTGGAGAAATACGAACACTTTTACACCGTTGGTGGGACTGTAAACTAGCTCAACCATTGTGGAAAACTGTGGTGATCCCTCAAGGATCTAGAACTAGAAATACCATTTGACCCAGCCATCCCATTACTGGGGATATACCCAAAGGATTATAAGTCATGATGCTGTAAAGACACATACACACAGGCCGGGCGCGGTGGCTCAAGCCTGTAATCCCAGCACTTTGGGAGGCCGAGACGGGTGGATCACGAGGTCAGGAGATCTAGACCATCCTGGC
>NW_016812090.1:751914-763707 GCF_001698545.2 Rhinopithecus bieti | reverse complement strand
CACACGTATGTTTATTGCGGCACTATTCACAATAGCAAAGACTTGGAATCAACCCAAATGTCCATCAGTGACAGACTGGATTAAGAAAATGTGGCACATATACACCATGGAATACTATGCGGCCATAAAAAAGGATGAGTTTGTGTCCTTTGTAGGGACATGGATGCAGCTGGAAACCATCATTCTCAGCAAACTATCACAAGAACAGAAAACTAAATACCGCATGTAATTTTTTTTTAAAAACACAGTGGTATTTTTTAGCGTGTTTGGGATCTAGCAGCTACTGTAACATCAATTCTTTTTTCCATTACTTCAGTTATCAACTATATTTTTTGAAAATATTTTTTAAACTAAGAGTTGCTGCATATTGTCTCAAGCAAATATTACTGATACATGATTAATGTTTACTGTAATGGAAACAACAGACTATTTTTGTTTAGCAGAGTGATAACCTGTTAAATCCAACTAGAATAATTCATATCAATTGTTTTCATATTTTACCATCCAAAAACATTACTGCAAATACAACAATATTTTCTCAACTTTATAACAGGAAAATCTGAGAATCTCTTCACAAGTGTACATAACATAATGAATGCTCTGTGTTTCTTATAAAATGAAGTTACTTTAAATACTATATCTATTTACTAAATTCTCTTAATTACTACTTAATATTCAATAATTTATAAAAATGTGCATGAAGCCTTGAGGTGAAATGGTCTTGACACATTGGTTTTACATCCTTGCCATAGAGTAACATTTACAATTAATTATTGCACCTAAATGAATGTGCACATTTTCTGCAAATCAGAAAATGCTTTAATTTCAGGGATATCATTTTAACCTCCAGGATGAAAGTCATAGGACATCATTGTCCTTACTGTTACCAAATAAAAGCTCCAGGGGAAGCTTTGATTTTCAAAATGCAGAGTCAGGTACACAGTTTTGAACAAAATGCAATCTGAAAACATCAACCAGATATTATTTCTCATTTGACGTCAACCTGCCTTTATCTGACAAGTAAATTGGGTATACAGTCAAATACACAGAAAAAAGATGCAAATAATATATATTCTTTATAAGCACCTAAAGTTATGTCCCAAAGTCAGCGAACATAGGAAATGATTGAGTCACATCATTTTTTGAAAAAATACTAACTGATCACTTTACTCTGTTTTCTTTATGTTCCCAATGCTACTTTTAAAAACAAAAATTATCAGCGTTTCAGGGATCTGCCAAAGGGCTCTCCTTGTTGTGACATGTCAAACCAAAAATGCTTACTACTCATTCCTTTAATCAGAAACTCTAAGACTGAAATGAATATATCCAAAACCTTTCTTTTATTCTATGTACTCTAATACAGCAGTTATATTCCAGTTTAAATAGAAAGCCAGTTTGTTTCTTCCCATTGTGATTTTCAAATTCAACTTGGTGACTTTTTGAATCTACAAAAGAGCATGGGTTGGCTATTTTCTTTTCCTTTATTATAGCCTTTATCCTTTCTTATCCCAACAGGCCTCTCTGCTTGCAAGAACTCACAAAAGACCATTAACAGTTTCAAATGATCTTATTCTTTTTGTGACATGCAATAATTGACTAATTTTACACTTATTGAGATACACAGAGTAGGGATTTACTACCACATCACTACGACTGCCTTTCGGTTTTTTGAAATACATATTTTGAATAATATATATATAATATATATTTATCATCTAATATTAGGCCTTTTTCCTATTCCTTATTACAGTCATTGAATCAAAAGCCGACATGAAGCTCAAAAGTAAGTGGCATTAAAAGTCCTGCTGTCTTCTTAGGAGTCCCACAAATACAACTTCACATGACTAACAATTGAATAGCTAGTATTCTGTTTCACATCCCTGCCCCTACCCACTGAAACTCATAAGATTAATAATTTCAACTATCTAATATGAAGATAAGTTCCAAAACACAAATAGATCTAGAGCAATAATCATAGGAAATTTGCATTTTTGTTAGAATGATTATGTAAAGTTGGGTTCACAAACTATCAGAGAACTATTAAGCTTAAAGTTTTACTTAAAACTTAACTAAAGGATGAAATGGGGACCCTCCAAGTACTGGTGTTGCAATATACACTAAAATATTTATCTAGAAAATGAGCTTATGTGATCTTGTTCATATAATAAGTGATTTAATGATAAAGGGAAAGGGTAACATAGACCACTGAAAAGACTGTCTCCTGCATACCACCCTTGCTAAAAGAGCAGCTATTTCCTTTCAATTACAAACCAAATTTGCTAATTAATTAGCATCCACTTTGATAGGCAGAAATAACAGGATGACAGTGAGAGGAGTGTGTGTGTGTGTATGTGTGTATTTGAGGCATATCATTAGCAGTGAAATTAAGTGAACTCCTCCAGATTTAACACATAAGGATGAATTTAAAAAGGGAACATTTTAAAAAATTAAAGTTAATTGAGGAAGGATTAAGAAAATGAATCAGCTAAGTGTTATATTTTCAATTACATTTAGTTTAACCAACCCCAAAGCCTATAAATATTACAATAGTAAAATGAGAGACCTTGTGACTATTTCACAAAAATTCTTTTCTTATTTTCTTTCTCAATTAGGAGTATCTTATATTCACCTGTTCATTGTAGGCTTTTAGTTCCCAGCAGCAAATGGAAAGGCAGAACATGGCAATGGGCCTTTTGAAACCAAAGGAAAAGATTGTCACACCCAAACTACCAGCTATTTCCCTTTTGAATACAAACATACTATTTGAAATAACTCATTTAGCTTTTTCTGAAAGCACCTTGTATAACCTTGCAAGTGGTGATTTGTAATGTGGCAGGCTGTTATCAGGCAGCTACAATATTTTAACTCAGCTCAAAGAGCAGCATTATTCCAAAGTTCATTCATACAGAAACATTTCAGGGGTGGTATTTTCCAAGCCTAGTTCATGTTTATTCATTTCTTGATTTGGAGGTGGGGGGTAGGAGGAGATAGGGCTGACAAGCCATCTTCCTCCTCACTTAGGTGACTAACTTTCAACTCAAGAAGGACTCTGGCAGGTTTTATTTGTATTGCACAGCCAAAAGGGATTAAAAATAATCTTACATTATAGCATCCTATGCATTGCAGTGTCTGCATTTGACCACCTTCCCTCGTCCTTTTGGCTTCAGTGCATATCTCTCCACCTTCTACGAACTAGGGCCTATATATTTCTTGCTTGAGGGCTGGCTCTGGCTGGCAGAGCCTGCTTATTTGCCCCTACATGACAAGCATGAAATATCAGCAAATTAATGCCTCCTAGGAGCTGCTCTCAATCTATGGCTGATAGAATTCAGGAAAATATATTAGCTCCCTCACTTCTCCACGTGTGTATGCTTACCTTCTAAAATTTCCTGTGTGATTAAGCACCAGTTGCCAATAGTAGTAACTCGCTTGAAAACAAATCATATGTGGGCGCCTTTTTTGCAGGTCTAGTTTCCTCATTTCCTGAGATCACCTCAAAAATAAATTACCTGCATTTCAAATGATGTGTCTCAAAGTCTACTATTTCTGGGAGAATTCGTAAGACACAGTGCACCTCTTACTAAATAAGTTTGGGCCTAACTTCAGCCAAAATGAATGAAGGGCAAATCTGAGATACATATTTACCCTAAAATGAAAGCAAAATAAAGATGTCAACAGAGAACAACTGTATTCTTTCTCCTTATTTTATCTCTGAGAATTAGTAGAGTTTGAAAAGGAAAATTTTAAATATTGATGTATAATACATATATAGATGTTCTTAATTTACACATAATTACAATTAGACTCACACACATTCAAATAAAAATATTTTTTCTTTAGAAATTAATAAGGCTCCTTTGGCATTTTAGCTAGTTTCAGTGCTGGGAATTAGTAGTAGCAAAAGTAAATTTCTACAATCAAGTCCTAATTTCCACATCTGCTTCTGGGGGATCCCAAACTGAAACATTATAAAAGATTGCTATTATCTTACAACCAGACCTGTTCTCCTTTGTAACCCTTTTGGTTTCAAATAACATAAACCAATTGAAGCCATCTTAAACAATAATCAGAAAAGGACATATCTTGGAAAAATTCCAGAGTTTCTCAAGAGACCAAGGTCAGCGGGGCCCCTTGAAAGACTTTCTTGGAAGCCCACAGGAAACCAAGGAAATTCTCCTTCATCTCTACCTGACTGTTTCGTTCTGTCTGAAGATTAGACCCCCAGCTCCAAAGTTTACATGTCCTCTATATTAGGAATCAGCCCAAACTGCTTTGCTTCCTCTCAGTTTTAATGCCAAGCTCCCAACAGAAAGAGTCTTTTAGCTGCTCTGAGCCTTTTGGCTGCAGTCAGGTGAACAAGGGTCCATAATAAAATGCTCAGAGAAGGAGACAGGGGTTCTAAAATGGGTCAAAACAAACTTGGACAATCTCCTTAAAAATCTCATAAAATATCAATTATATAATAATAACAGTTACTAGGGAATAGAAAGTGGAGCACATAAGCAAATTGTATTTATTTTTTGTTTGTAATTGGGGGTAGTCAAAATGAGCTACAGACTAATGATAAATGTTGAAGTGCAACAGAGATTTTATTCTCTCCTATTCCCCCCATGTGGATCTTAAACTGACTAATATTGTAACAGTTTGATAAATGTATAAAAAGATGCTTTCAGGGATTCAAATCTATCAACTACTACTTAACATCAAATCATACATTCATACACAAAATATTTTGTGATTAAACTTCAAAATTGTTTTGCTTTAATAATCAGTTATGAAATTATTGTTCAATACTATGAAATTGCAAAAACATAAGATGAAATAGATATTTATATGTTATCTAAGCAAAAGTTCCATTTTCAAGAAAGTATCAATACATAGCTTTTGAAGAAAACAAAGTATTTTTCTTTTCTCATAACTTTCTATAGGGGGTATTAATCCTATGGGAACACATTTCAGTATTTTATAATTTTATATCACTTGATAGCATGTAAATTCATTTCTCTTCCTGTCCTAAATACAAACAAAAAGTTTCCACGGCAACACCATCTTAAACCTCATTATACAGGTTCATTTGCTTTTGGGGGTAGTAGCTTTCATGCCCATAAAAACATACTTCTTTGAGAATTACCTCACCAAATGCCAGCACTGATATATTCTGTCAGTCTAGATCATTGTTAAATCTTCTTTTTGGTTATTAGTGTTGACATGATGAGTACATACATGTTTACTAAATGATAGTGGTTTAGTACTTGAGGGATAAGCATAAAGTCACCAGTCACGCTGTTGAGCAATTTCAAGAAATTTATGTCACATTTCAGGGTGACAGCAATGCTGGCAGCTAGCATGCCCCTGAAGATGAAGATATAAAGATGAGCTATCATTGTGGATGCAGATGTAGGTCTTAGTTGTTAGTCTACAAGTACATCTACTCTACCAAGCGTGGGGATGCCAATTCTGTTTGTGTAAAATATACTATTTTCTTGAAAAAATATAAAAACCATGTAACATGTTGTCTAAGCTTACATGGTCCTTTTTAATGGAAATGTTTAATGTGTTAATACAAGAAAAAATGTTTCCTCTATTTTTTTTTTTTTCACACCAGAGCCTACTTCGCCACTCAGGACAGTGCAGTGCTTAGGGTTTACTAGATATGATTCCATAGCTATGTATAAATTAAAAGTACAGTATAAACAAATATCATGGTTAATAATCTCAACAGAGTCACTGTCTCCTTCAGAATTAAAACAGTCATGCAGAGGGTCAATATTGAAAGACAATTCATATATTCATAAAACACTATAAAATGTATTTTGCCATATTTTATATATTTAAACACAAACCTTCATTGTATTTACACGGTATTTTGAACACTTTAAACACAGCATTGGGCAGAGAAAAATTTTTTCAGCAAATGATTCTGGAACAACTGGATATTCCAATTAAAAAATACTTTGACTATCTTGACACCACATACAAAAACTATTTCTAGATGAGACATAAACCTATACTTAAAAGCTAAAACCATAAAGCTTCTAGAAGAAAATATTGAGAATAACTCTGTGATCTTGATATAGGCAAAGATTTCTTAGAGAGGACACATACAGGACCAAGTATGAAAAAATTATACATTGACTTCAGCAAAATTAATAACTTATTCTCTTTGAAAGATGAGAATATTAAAAGCTGAGCCACATATTAGGGGGAAATATTCACAAAACATATTTGTAACAAACGATGCAAACCCAGAACACAAATAACTGCTACAAGAATAAAAGACCCACAACCCAATTAAAAATTTGTCTCAGCATTCTAGGCACTCATTTCAAATAAGAATCCATATAATGGACTCCAAAAAAGCACATGAAAGCATGATCATCAATGTTAATATTCAAGGAGATGCAAATCTAAACCACAGTAAGTTATCACTGCAAACCACTGAAGTGGCTATTGTTGAAAAGACTGAGAACTTCAAATGTTGGCAAGGAAATGCCACAGCCAGAATTTTCATACATCACTGGTAAGAGAGTGAGACTGTATAAGCATTCTAGAAAACTGTTTGCAATTCCATATATTATAATAAAAGGTTAAGCATTATATGTGCTCTAAGACCCAGAAATTACACTCCATGCAAAGAATGCATGTCTATAAAAATCCTGTACATGAACTTTTATAACCGCTTATCTATAATCAGCTAACACTGAAAGGAGCCCATATGTACATTCAAGATATTGAATAAACAAAATGGGACATACTTGTATAATGGTGTACTTCTACTTCTCAGCCATAAAAGAAATAAACTATTAATACATGCAACAACATGGATGACTGTCAAAGATATACTGAACCTAAGAAAAAGGAAGAGTATATACTACATTTTTCCACTCATATGAAGTTGAAGAACAAAGCTTTCTCTAATAACAGAAATCAGAATAGGTGGTTCCTTAAGGAAATGGAGGGGACATAGATTGAATATTTGTCCCCTCCAAATCTTATGTTAAAATGTGATCCACAGTGTTGGAGTTGGAGCCTGTTGGGAGGTGTTTGGATCCATGGGAGTGGATCCCTCATTAATGGCTTGGTGCCTTCCCTACAGTAAAGATAAGTTCTCACTCTATTAGTTCACACAAGAGCTGGTTGTTTAAAAGGTGTGGAACCCCATCCTTCTCTCTCTCTCTCTCTCCATGTGACACATCAGCTCCTCTTCCATTTCTGCCATAATTTGAAGCTTCCTGAGGACCTCGCCAGAAGCAGATACTTGTATTATGCTTCCTGTGCAGCCTGCAGAACTGTAAGCCAAATAAACCTATTTTCCTTATAAATGACCCAGCCTCGAGTATTCCTTTATAGCAATACAAAAAAGACTGACACAGCAGGTTATGGAAAGGGGTCACAAGCAAAGTCTCTAGGCTGACAGAAATGTTCTCTACTTTGATACGGGCATTGTTCACAGAAGACTATACAATTACCAAAACTCATTAAGTTTTATACCTAAAATCTGAATTTCACTGTTTATATATTTTACCTCAATGTTTTTAAAGAAAGAAAACCAAAGGAAAATAGATAACGAAAATAAATCTTTATTAATTTCTGCTATCAGATGAATACTGCATATACACTTTCATAGGATTCATGAGATGACTGGATGACCTATGAGATCGTTGGTAAGAACCTATGTCATAGATGAGGAAAGAAAGGCTCAATGAGATTTAGAAATTGGCCCACTGTCACAAAGGTACCAGGTTAGCAGATCTGTCACTCAAATGGTAATATTTTGACTTTACCTACCTTTTTTTTTTTTTTTACTATAACAGTAGCTTTCAGCATTTTCACCATATTCCACAGTAAGAAATGCATTTTATATAATGACCTGGTAAATCCACAAATTCCATATATACACACAAACTATAATAAATGTTTCATAAAGTTATGTTTAACCTTAAATATATATATATAGTATACACACATATATACACGTGTATGTGTATGTATCAATAAATATGTATGTGTGTGTATATATAGTCATATGCCACATAATGTTGTTTCAATCAACAATAAACCACATATAACATCATGGTGGTCCCACAGGATTATAATGGAGCTGAAAAACTCCTGAGGTTTAGCCATCCTAGTATCTAGCACAATAGATTACTCATGAGTTTGTGGTGATGTCAGTGTTAGCAAACTTACTGTGCTGCCAGTAGTATAAAAGTATAGCACACACAATCATGTAGAGTTCATAATACTTGATAATAATAAATGTTACTATTTTATGTATGTATTATACAATACTTTTTACTGTTATTTTCGAATATGCTCCTCAACTTACATATTTTAAAAGTTACCTGTTAAACAAGCTCAGGCAGGTCCATCAGGAGATATTCCAGAAGGAGATATGATTATCATAGATGATGACAGTTCCCTATGTGTTATTGCCCCTGAAGACCTCCCAGTAGGACAAGATGTGGGGTGACGGTGAAATTGATGATCCTAACCTTGTATAGTCCTAGGCGAATGTGTGTAGTTGGGTATTACTTAACAAGAAAATTTGAAGAGTAAAAAAAAAATAAATTTAAAAATCAAAAAAGCTTACAGAATATGGATATAAAGATATTTGTATAGCTAACTACAAAAGTCAAAAGTTTTAAAATTAAAAGCTTATAAAGTAAAAGTTATAGATGGCCATTAATTTATTATTGAAGAAATAATTAAAAAAATAAATTTAGTGCATCCTAACTTATAGTGTTTATAAAGTCTACAGTATTGTACGGTAATGTCCTTGACCTTCACCTTCACTTATCACTACTGACTAACTCACCCAGAGCAACTTCCGGTCCTGCAAGCTC
The DNA here is from genome assembly GCF_001698545.2 of Rhinopithecus bieti. Lineage (NCBI taxonomy): Eukaryota > Metazoa > Chordata > Mammalia > Primates > Cercopithecidae > Rhinopithecus > Rhinopithecus bieti. The sequence continues at coordinate 754,861 of NW_016812090.1, read as the reverse complement.
CATTCATGGTAAATGCCCTATATAGGTATATCACTATTTATATTTTATACTGTATACTTACTATACTTTTTCTATGTTTAGGTATACAAATACCATTGTGTTACAATTGCCTGCAGTAATCAATACAGTAACATGCTATACAGCTTTGTAGCCTAGGAACAATAGCTGTACCATACAGACTGGGTGTGTGGTAGCTATTCCATTTAGGTTTGTGTGAGTATACTTTCTGATGTTCACACAATGATGAAATCGCCTAATGACACATTTCTCAGAATAGATCTTTGGCACTGAGCAACAAACGACTGTATTTGAAATGATACACAAGCACATTCTTTTTCTTAGGTCCAACACAGTCGTGATTTCCTTCAATACTGAAACAGACCTATGTAGCAGGCTGCATTGAAAGATAATACATTTATCTTTTCATATTATATCCTCAGTCAATAAGAGAACTGCTCACATTACAAGAAGCAGTGAGGAACCAGCAGCATGCCCACTGAGGCATTCCATCTCATGCTCACCATGGATGATAGCTTCACTGACCACAATGGAGGCAGTAAATTTCTGTATTGAGTACAGGAGGACAAATACAAAGGAAAAAAGTATCATGATGTTGGCAGTGAGTGGTCAGTAAAATCACATATGCCAGATGTCAGTAAGAATTGCCAAAGGAAAAAGCAAATGCCTACAATGGATTTCAGAGAGGAAAAGATTCAGGATTCCAAGAACAGTCTTATAAAAGGAGTCAGAATTCATTTCACAATTTTATAATATCATATGTAGTTTTATAAAAGGATGTTCCACATTACACTGAGCAAGTTAGAAAGGTGGAAGCAGATAGGATGAAGAACAGAGATACAGAGAATAGGAGACTACAGGAGTTCTGTTGTAGTTTACAGTGAGCAAAAGAAACAATAGGCAGCCGTCATTATCTTTTCAGTTTAGAACTAAGAGTGCACCCAATTTGCACATGAGGAAAAAAAGGGATATAGAAGTTAAAGCACCTCACTCAGAATAACATGGGCCTTTAATTCTAGGAAGAAATAAGGGACTTAGGGAGTCTAGCTTCAGCATGTCAGCCACTACGCTCAAATGACTCTGTCATTCTACTGTCCCCTTTTATAAATTAAATCATACAAAATTGCTATTTTTTCAGGTCAAAATGATGAAATATTATCAATTTCATACAGTTCAACATATTACTCCTAGCTCTCCTCCCCTATGAAGTCAGCGTTCTTGGGCGAGTTCTCCTACCTTCTCTCATAGCCTCACTTTCTATTCATTCGTCAACTTGCAGAAATAAGGGGTTTTCTCCAACCCTTCTCTCAGTCTGTTCTTTGTTGCCAAATCCATTAAAGGCTCTTAATCCTTGTCGTACTTGATCTACTGCAACATTTGAAAATACTGAACAAATCCTTCATTCTTCAAATACCCTATTTATCCGATACTGAACTTACTTGGTCTTTCCGACCTACATTTTAGTAAAGTCCTTTGAGTCAACTTTGTAGATGAGTTTTCTATCTTTCCCTTAAATACTGATATTCCTCAGAATTTTATCCTAAGTCTCCTTTCTATTGTACTTTATATGCTCTCTCAGGGTGATCTCTTCTACTCCAAAGGTCAATTATCACCTAGATGCTAGTAAAACTTAAACCATTACCTGCAGCACCATCTTTCTCCAGACCCAGCTCTCCACTTGCATCCCTTCAGTGTATATCCAACTGAATGCAGCACTAATCTTCTTTTAATAAATATCTCAGTAACTGACACCGTCATTAACTAATTACCAACGAGCAACCCAGATGGCCAACTTGACCACCCTTTATTTTTCAGCCCCTCTATCCAAACCAACACTTTACATTTTACTTGCTTTTTTTTTTTTTTTTTTTTTTTTTTTTTTTTTTTTTGAGATGGAGCCTCTGTCACCCAGGCTGGAGTGCAGTGGCACAAACTCAGCTTGCTATAACCTCCGTCTCCTGGGTTCAATCGATTCTCCTGCCTCAGTCTTCTGAGTGGCTGGGAATACAGGCATGCACCACCACACCTGGCTAATTTTTGTATTTTTAGTAGAGATGGGGTTTCACCATATTGGTCAGGCTGGTCTTGAACTCCTGGGCAGAACTCGTGATCTGCCCTCTTCGGTCTCCCTAGATCTGTCTACTGAACTGTTGCTCTAGCTAGCTGATGTCCTGCCCATGTCTTGTACCTATCCAATCCAGTCTCCAGCAATGCAGCTACATTATACTTTAAATAAAACTCCATCACACTTGCCCTTTTTTAATACCTTTCAATGATTTACCATTACTTGTAGCATAAAGTCCAAAATTCTTAACATATTTTACAAGGTATGTGTGATAAGCCTCTGCCACTCTCTAGACACACACACTCTTCTTGATTCTTTTCCCTTTACTATGTCTCCAACGATGCTTAACTTCTACCTATTTGAATAAATATTCTCTTTCTTGTCAGATTTTAAAGATGTTGTTTACTATATGTATGTATAATTCTCTCCAATTTATAGCTGCTTCATCACTGAATTCTGGTCATATTCTACTTATTTGTAGCATCTCAACTAATATGCCCCTTCCTATGGAAGCCTTTCATCTCCATACACTTGTTTAGGTGTCCGGCCCCAAACTCCTAAAGCATCATCTACTTCTCTTATCATTGTATTGTGTAGATGTTATGTAACTCCTGCCCCCTCCTCAAACTAAATGTAAGTCTCTGTTAGTAAAGAGAAACACAAACAATAAGAACCAATTAGGTCAAGTCTGCATCGCTTCTCTTTGATTCCCAATATCTAATGTATGCTTAACACACACAATATATACATATATCACTCATCAAATATATATATACACACACATACACACACACATATATATTCCCTTAAATCCCTTACTTGTTTAGAATATATTATATATATATATTAAGTGTATATATATAT
>NW_016812090.1:718814-749589 GCF_001698545.2 Rhinopithecus bieti | reverse complement strand
TGGAAACCATTATTCTCAGCAAACTATCACAAGGACCAAAAACCAAACACCGCAAGTTCTCACTCATAGGTGGGAATTGAATGATGAGAACACTTGGACACAGGAAGGGGAACATCACACACCGGGGCCTGTAGTGGGGTGGGGAGAAGGGGGAGGGACAGTATTAGGAGATATATCTAATGTAAATGACGAGTTAATGGGTGCAGCACACCAACATGGCACATGTATACATATGTAACAAACCTGCACATTGTGCACATATACCCTAGAACTTAAAGTATAACAAAATAAAAATAAAAAATAAAGACCTAAGCCACTGTGTAAAGCAGTCATTACTTGAGTCACCCCTTTCTTCTCCTCAAAATTCAACAAATTTCTTCTCATTCAGGCTCTTTATTTTGTTTCTATCACAGAAGCTCCCTCTCCTAAGTTGCAGTCAGGGCTTATCATTATCTTGCATACAATGCTATGAAACTGCTAAAAATATGCTTAACAGAAAACACACTTATTCTGGTTTTCTATAAGAAGAGTAAAATCTAATCTTTAATGTTTTAAAGGAAACAGACATTGATCGTGCCATTTCTGATAACAGTACAATAACACCAGTCAATCTGTTTCAAAGTTATTAAATTCTAATACCTCAAAACATGCAGATAACATTTAAATCAAGCCATATTGTTTTCTGCTTCTGATCAAATGTAAAATTTGCTCACTTCTAAATGTTAAACAAAACCGTGACCGCCTCAGGACACAAGAGAGGACCTACAGTTGTTCTTTTGTTTCTAGAATAATTCAGCAAATATAAGCAGTTGTCTAAAAAATATGGGGAAAAATGCCTCAGCAAACCACACAAAATTATCCATCACTTTTTGGGTCAAAAGAAGTCTGAAATGTTCCCTCTGCTCTGCTACCACATCACTAAACTCTCTACGAAGTAGTCAATATAAGTCATTCAGAAATGTAGGCTGTCTTGATGATCCTTAATTCAATTCTATAATAAGGTAAATCCCCCCATTTATAAATTTGACTTTTATAAGCTATACTTATATTTTATGATATCATATAATAAGTCATCCAATATTTGCACTCAGAAACATATTTTAGAAGTTAATGGCAACAACAACATTGATCTTCTAGATAAAATTTGCATACTAGCATCTGGCCTTCTTCCAAAGCCTAACATTGAATCTCTATCATAGGAAAAAATATGGTGTAATGGTTACAGGTACAATTTCTTTGCTGTAAGACTTGATATAAATTAATTTCTCTAAGCCTTAATTTTTGTAATTTGTAAAACTAACGCTAATAACTACACAATAAGACTGGTGGGTAGATTACTTGTGGTAATGCATGCAAATCATCTAGTACAGTGTCCGGCAAAGAGTAAACTCACAATAAACGTTGAGATAATAATGGTAATAATGATAAATCTCTCATTACCATAAACAACCGAGGTTATGACTTTCTCTGAATTCCTATATCAGTTGTCTCTAAAATTTATATAAAACCTATTGGACCTTCCATATACTTATTTATATCATGTGTGTGTATGTGTGTGTATATATACATATATGTATATGTATACATATATATACACACATATATATAGATGTCTATATGTATACAGTTGAATCCCCTATAGATTGTAAACCCCATAAATTAAACATTTGATATTTCATTACTAATAGCACATATCGTGTGCAGTTTTTACCAACACACATTTAAGGGGATGTGTGATTGTGTGGTCAAATGAAGTAGAGTACTAGTCTGATGGAATTAATCTTCCAAACTATAGCTAAAATATAAAGTAAATAGCCTAATGTTTTTATGATTGTTTATTATCTCTCTATACTGCAAAATCTTTTTGGAATTACTGTTCATGAGTCAAATGAAGGATGCGCTAAAAATGACTTCTTTCCCCCCAAAAAATTAAAACAATTGAGCAAGAGGATGCTTGGCCATGACCTTGCAAGTATTTGGCAAATAAAAGATGCACTCATTACAGAACTCTGCACTTGAGAAAATGAGGAAGTCATATAATATGGATATTTGCTAACATTAATGTAGAATATCAGCAATTAGTGGGTATTCTACCTCTAAAAATTTTTCCAAATTATGTTTATTTTATTGGAATTCAGCATTTTATAGGGAATAGTACCAAATTTTGATCTATGGAATATATTAAATATTACACAGTTTATAGCTTTAAAAAAAATCAAACTGGTGTCAGAATATAATTCCAATGAAGATATATTTCTTATAATATAGCCAAACCAAGAAGAAGGATCAAATTCGGTGTTCAAATAAGTGCATAAGGAAAGCCAATGATATTACAGTTATTTCCAAGGGTTTCTAAGAATTACCTCCAAACCTCACTTCCTCCCCTTCTACAGCTGCTGTGGGAACAAACAGCTTCACTACAGACTGTGTACATACAGAGAAACTAAGAATAATGATCACTTATGTTCCCACTCTCAGGTACCAGGCCATAAAAAGAATCTTAAAATGAGATAAATATAGAGAATACTACTGTGTCCATTATCCAGATGAATTTATCATGGTAATGCTCATTCTTATACAACTAGTTAATGAAATATTAATATTAATGTACAAGGCCTAATATTCATTCAAAAGATTTCATAAAGATATAAATTAAAACACATAAATGAATGGGGATGGGACATTACAGATAAACATAAGAAAACTTTCTTTTCTAGAAAGTAGAGAAAAGGAGGCCAATTGTCTGAGTACCACAAGACTCGGGGAATGACATTTTAATGGTTTTCCTAGATTTTCTTTGTGCCGCGTATGTGCCAGACTGAGTGCTAGAAAAGCTGGCAACTCAGAAGTATTAAAAGCAAACACACACACACAAAGCCTCAATCCAAACAACAAAGAAACAAATGAGCAGATTCTCAGAGACCTCACAGAGTAAAGCAGGACTTTCTTGTACTAACTTTCCAACCTCCTGCAAATGAATAATTTTTCAAAATTGACTTAGAAACAAATGGAAACTTTCAAAGTGGCCTCCTGAGGTTTTGCATTATGCAAAGATAAAATATGACTGAATTAGTATTATCATTCTAAATGACAGAATTACTGAAAACTTGTTTCTGGAGATACTTTCTAAACACAAAATAGGAGAAAAAGAAAGATATGAGGTCAGCATCATTCAGTTAATAAACATTTATTGAGTCCTTCTACATATGAGGCTGAAGGCAGGCATTAAAAATTCAAAGACAGAAGTCATAGTCTGGCCCTCAAGCTTAGAGGGGAAGACAACCAAAACAGAATTGCATGTTGCAATGTAGTAATGGTGGATAGGTTGAAAATAAAACCAGAAGTGCACTTAATTTATAATGAATTAGATGAGAAGCCATTATGAAAGGGTTCCTAGAAGAAGGAATAGCGGTACTCAGTTTTATTGAATGAAGATAAATTATAATCATGGAGAGAAGCTAGAAAGGGCATTCTAAAGCGAGGTCCTAGCATGTGCAACACCTTAGACATAGGAGAGGACAGAAAGAAGGGCAAGTATTATCCACATGCAGAAGAGGTAGCAGAGGGGCCAACAGGAGACGGGTTCTGAAGTCTGATGGAGAAAAGCCTGTTTGGCCTCTCCCTGGCACCACCACATACCAGGTACTGTGAAAAGTGCTGCTAATATAATGATGAAAAAGACTTAGTTCTGCTCAAGAGCGGACAAAGAGGAGCTGTTTCTCTAGTGATAGAGACAGGCACAACCTGATCATTCTAAAATAACAGTTTGGACAGTGATCTAGAGGCATTCATTATGGGAATGAGGGGAAAATACCTAGTTTTCTGTGAATAGGTATGGGAATGTCAAGGGAGTCTAGAGAGTGAACTATAAGCAGTTTGGTATACCTGAGAGAAATTAAGCAGAAAGGCTGAAGAGATGCTTCTGGAGAGGTAAGCATGTTATAAGAACATCAAGGAGTATGGACTACACCTTGCAGGCAATGGAACTTATTAAGAAGTGTGACATGGTGAGACTTTAGCCTTATATGAAGTACTGTGACAGCATTGTGTGTGTTGGTGTGGGAAGAAGGGAAATGAAGGATGATGAGGGCAAGAAACGGTCAAAGAAGGAAGTAAAACCAGCAGAGTATAGTGCCTAGAAGACAAGGAAGGTGGAAAGAAATCAGAAGAAGGTCAATAGTGGAAAGTGCAGCCAAGAGACTTGATGACAGGTCAGAAAAATTTTATTTGATTTGGCAATTATGAGATTATTCTGTCACTAGAGTCATCAGTTTCAGGACAATGATGAAGACAGAAGCCAAACTGAATAAATTTTAAAACGTAAATGAAGAAAGTGAGGCAGTTAGTATATACTAGTATTATCAGACGTTTGAAGGAAACAGTGAAGGATACATGTCAAGAGAGATCATTTTTTAATACTCGTGGCAAGTGAAAGAAGTATTCTATTTCTTCAAATTATTCAGATTGAATCATGTTGACAGCTGCTATAAAGAAAGAGTTGTTTGGGAGAAAGAGTAGGAGATATTGAATAAAGGATTTAACTCCAGAATGAGTCCAGAGATGAAGAGCATTTAGGTCAAGGATATGAGTGGCAAGTCAACCTTGAAGAAAAGAAACATTTGGTCTTCTGGAAATGAAAGACAGTGACGATGGCTATGGAAGTTTTTAGGTGGTAGGAGGTTAAGGAATAGCAGAAGAGATATATCCATTTCCTCCAATAAAAAGGATGATGAAATCACCTGCTGAGAGTGAAGAACATGTGAGTTTAAGGGGAAGTCTGAATAGGTCTGAAATTACTCTTGAAATAAATAGGATCAGGGCTAATCAAGCTCATGGTTAAAGACTAACAAGTGATCATTTACTAAACATGATATTTTTAAAACTCTAATCATTTTTCATAAGGTAATTTATTTCATAATTTGCTTTATGAATTCAAATTTAACTCAGCAGTAATCTAAGGTAAGGAAGTGTTTATTTTACTTATTTTCTCAAATTGAGGTGCATCATGTTATATTTGTTTAATTTCTGCTTATATTTTTGTTATACATATAAAAATTACTGGCTGGGCATGGTGTTCACGCCTGTAATCCTAGCACTTTGGGAGGACGAGGCAGGCGAATCACAAGGTCAGGAATTTGAGACCAGCCTAGCTAACATGGTGAAACCCCGTTTCTACTAAAAATACAAAAATTTGCTGGGCATGGTGGCACGCACCTGTAATGCCAGTTACTCGGGAGGCTGAGGCAGGAGAATTGCTTGAATCCAGGAGGCAGAGGTTGCAATGAGCCAAAATCACACCACTGCACTCCAACCTGGGTGACAGGGCAAGGCTCTGTCTCGAAAATAAAATAAAATAAAATAAAATAAAATAAAATAAAATAAAATAAAATAAATTTTAAAATACTGCTTATGTTATCACAGGCATCACAAGCACAAGTTTGTTTGTTTGTTTTTCCATCTCAAAAGAACTCTGCCTGGCAGGTATTACTTTTCTTGTTATATAGATGAAGAAACTGAGTATCAGAGAGGGGGGAAATGATACATCCTATATTTCCCAGTAGGTAGAAGTGTCAATACTCACTCCTAAGTGTTTTTCTTGTCAAAGTACAAATTTTCCACTATATCATAAATTGTTTTAATTGAAGATCAAAGATAACTTGAATTTAATTTTTTGTCCAGGTTTGTCTTATATTTAAGAAACATAAGTAAGATTATCCCAAATCTATTGGGAGAAAAAGGTGACTTGATTACATTAATCAAAAGAAAAGTCACTTTAAAGAGTCACAGGAATACTATTTTAACCAGAAGCTGCTTTAGACATGACACTAATAACTTTCCTTAATTTAAAACATATCAAGCTTTATGAAAATATTTAAGAAACACTATCTAACCAAAAAATGGTTCTTATTAATAACCAAAATGTAGTTAACTCACAAGTTTGCATTTGTGATAAGTATTAATCTCTGTTTTCTTAATATTTTAAGATCTCATTTATATCTGCAAAAATAAAGGCTAAGTCTAGATGGGAGGTCAAACTTTTCACTAAAGTTTGAAAATAGCACCTACAGTTTTTTGAAAACCATTAGAACTGCTGGGGTATTTGGCAATGTTTGACATCATCATATAATGCTTGCAAAGATTTCAGGCTAGAAAACCTTCCCCAAACCGCTCTCAATTGGACAAAAATTTCTAATGCTCCTAAGAATATGGAATCACCGTAATTGAATATATAAATCTGAACAGATCTATGTCTGTCAGTAGACATAGAATATTTCCAGACAATATTCTCATGTATATGTATTTTTGGCCTCAAACATTAATAGTAGTTCAATAGACTTAAGAACATAAATCTGTCCCCAATATCCAAAATAAAGTATACACCTCAAATTACATTTTAGTGCCATAAATATATTAATCATTAAACTAGGAAAGAATGAAAAAAGTTTTGAAAATGTGCAGCCATTGATTTTTTGTTCCGAATACACAAACATCACTTCGTTGTATCCATCAGTAGTCTGAGACTTAATTAGAATTGCAAAAAGAAAACGTATACATCACTTAGTCCAACTCCTTAATTTGAGAGACAAGGAAACTGGGCCCAGGGAAAGAAAGCTTACCCAGATTCAGTTGAGGTTAAAGTGGAATTCAAATCCAGGTATCTAGATTCACAGTTTAATGCACTTCCCAGAAGCAGAATAGATATAAATAACCTCATGTAATTTCATCTGGCAACCAAATTCAGACGCTGAGTAGAACTTTAAGGATAGTCCTGAGTTTGCTGTTTTATCATATTCAAAAGCACCTACCATAACAAGTGGATAACTAAACAACATTATAATCACAGGATGAACATTATTTTAATTATTTAAGCATACTACAAACAAACTTCAAACTACATTATTCAAAATTTCTTCTGAGTAACAATCAATTGAAATCATTCCTATTGAAAACACACAGCAGAAACAAGTGAAATAAAACAAACTACAATGGACCCCCGAAAACCCCAAATAAACACCCAACTAGTACTTTCAACCCCACAGCCTTCAATTCTACATGCAGCACTGTCAATTGAGCACTGATTTGCATCTATCACCAATCAAAATGCAAAATAAATCATTGGAAAGCTCATTGGTTTATATTACTGCCTTTATACATATTAGCTTCCGGAAAATCATTCTGAAGAACTGAATCATCTGTATCATTTTTATTACTCATTCAGGCTTGACACTGTCTGCACAGTACTGACTGAAATGTACTTCAGTATGCACCTTCTTTCCAAATGAATATCTATGTCAGGTTTATTTATAGCCACTGCCTTCAATCAGTGCATTCTCTCAAGTATGAGAAATAAAATCACCTCAACGATACTCTTCTGTAGACATCTGAAACTAAGCATAGATATCTTGGCAATTGGCCTTTGGAAAGATAATGAAAGATCTATGCCATAAAATATACATTAAAATCATTGAGATTCCAAGAACAATCATCTTACACTCTTTAGTAAGCACACGTAAAGAGCCCCAAGTACAGAGGTAATCTAAAACTTATACATCCTTTTGCATAACTCTTTATGTACTCCAAGATTATCACAACCTCCATTCTCTTTTCCTCATGCTGATTTCTCTGAAATTTGGGTACCCTCTTTGTTTCTTACTTAGATGCTTTCCTCTATTTAGGAGCTTTTCCTTCTAATTCTTTACAAAAGCAGGGCATGCTTCCCCCTGCTGGGAAAAAATCAAATTACAGGGAACATCAGAACATGTTCCTAAGTATTATATCAAGAAATCAAGTTCCTAGGAAAGATAAAATGTTAAGGAACCAAGTGCATAGCCTTCTCTGACTGTTTTACCAGACAAAGAAATACTTATGCACTCTGTTAAGAGTTTCTTGTATGCATTGATTTAGCTTGACCGCCTTCAAGTACAATAACTCATATTAATGACTGATGAATTAATCTTTGAGCCACTTAAATAGAACCTCTAATTAGCGGGTCAGAAGAGGAACGATCAATTTATTATTTTTTTATTTTTTTTTTTTTTTTTTTTTTTTTTTTTTTCACTTTAAAGACTATTATCAGCTACATTAAAGAAACTTCTGGAAAATGTATTGAAGACTATTCAAAATATATTAAAGATACGAAGACTGGTAAGACCTTCCTTTTAATCATTTCAAACAATCCTTAAAGCATCATTAACCATTATTTTGCTATTAGTTTTTATTGTAGTCTTTTTTGAGAAAGCAAAAAAGTGCATTTTATTGACTTTACTTTTCACTTTAATTTCTATTTTTTTCATTCAGTAACCAAAGTAGTAGGCATAATTGTATTTCACCTTCCCACTTATCTATAAAACAAGCTTTTCCCCTGAAAACAGTTCAGTTATTTCACATGTTCCATGTTTTGACTATAAATCTTTTCCTGTTTAGCATTTAAATATAGAAAAATACCTTACACTTTATTGTTAACATAAATAACAATCCATCAATTAAAAATATAGCTAATACCGATTTAAATTATATATTGAGGAGCAGAATTTATTCTTCCTTGGTACAACTAAGTCTCAAAAAAATCTTTTAATACTGAGGAGCTGGGGTAGAGAAAGTTATCCCTTTTAGTTTTTTGCTGTATGTAAGTCCATAACAACCTTAGCTACAAAACTGCACTGTAACCAATTTGATGATGAAGCAATTCATTATTAATGAAGCATTCATCTAAAAAAAAAAAAACTGCAGCTGTTTTAAAAAGGCATGTGTAAATAACTACAGATATAGGTGTCTTGAGTATTTAGATGGCATTATTATAACATAAATGGAGTAATTTGATTAATAAAGTTTGCGTGTCTTTTTTTTTTTAACCTTTCAAAGCAATGCAAAAGACAAGACATATATGTTCCTCTGGGAATGAAATCTCCTTTAACATTACAGGTACACAAAAGAAAATGCACACTTGGTAAAACAGTTGATCAATTATAGAGTGTTCCCAGGGACCAATATCTCGCAGAGTACCCAATCATCACACTTCAAATAAATGTATAAGCACTTTAGCCTCTACTTACCACATTAACATACATATAAGAGCATGCACAGTTTAATGCATAGGTTAATTCTAACACTTTCCATACGATAGACTTTGATTAAAGGGCATCAAAAATCACTTCCTAAATGCAGTAAGAAATAAAAATAAAAATACTGATCTGTAGCTAAAAAGCTCTTAGAACACTACATTGATCACCATTGACTTCCAAACTGCTTTCCCCTCTCTCAGCGAAGTGAAAATGTCCCTATAGACCGCGTTACACTTTACGGTTTCTCTATCAATGATCCTAACAGGTCACATCGCCACTGCCATTAGATCTCCGTAGCTTTGGTCTTCTCCAAATTAAGACGTGGAGAAGGAGCACTGCTGTCCGCCCCAAGAATGGGGTCTGTCCGCCCGAGCTCTGAGACGAGCATCTTCAGGGGGACAGTTTCTGCGAAGGCGGCGACAGGAGTCCCTCCCCAACTTCACTCCCCTAATCAAGCCAAGGGTGAGATAGGCAGCCGGCGGTTTGTGCCCCTCGGTGGGGGCAAGTCCTACCTTCTGCCAAAAGGCGCGATGCATGCACAAAAGATGGATCCAGGCTATCTTTCTCTGCCATCAGCTCAGGCAAATATTTCTCCTCTTCCATAGCGCGGACTTTGGACTGTCCCCGGGCGAAGTGCGAGGTTCCGCTCGCTCGGACGCAGGGTCGTGGGGCAGCGCCTGGCTCCCGCGCTGCTCCTCCTCTGCGCGGCGAGGGGATCTCCGTGCGTCCTCACTGGCCCATGCACCCAGCACCTGCGACTCCCGCCGTCGGGCTGCGTGGCCCCGCGTCCACACCTGCCCGTCCCTTCCGTTGTCCCTCGCTCGCGCAGAGCCCGGGCTCACACCATCGGCCTTAACTGGAGAGGCGGGAACAGGGCGCGGCCCACCTCCGCCAACCACTCATTGGTGGTGATGCCAGGAGAGGCGGGGCGCTGGCGAAGGCCGCGGGCCCTCATTGGGCCGTGATGCACGTCGGGTCGCCTGACTGGCAGGAGGCAGCTGCAGAGGGGAGGGGAGCTCGGAAGATGCAAACGCTTTCTTTTTGCAGCCCAAGCCTTCCCTGGCTATTAGGCATGCCCAGTTCTGTGGAGCTCTCTGTGTCTTCAGCTAAGGCGCGGAGGAGAGAGAGGGCGGGAAAAGCGCAGGTTAAACAGAGAGGTCTGAGTCCAAGTGGACAGGGGAGATGGAGATGAGAAGTGAGCCGCTGAGAGGGTGGAAAAGCGCCAGCAAAAGTCTCAGGAAGGTAGATGGGACTTCACCTGCGTCCCTAAGGCACAGGTGTCTCCTTTCCCTCACACAGCTCAGACGCACTACAGTTGTGCAGGAATCAGCAGCGCACCGGGTCTGGAAATATAATGAAGACTGCATGTGATCGGCAGCTGGTATTTCCGATGACCTACATCTCAGATACGCAGTAGGATGTTCATTGATAAACAAATAAAGCGGCTCAGAAAAATATTGTGCAGAAACATTCTTCCAGTGTAGAATCATTGGGATATTGAACTAGTTATGGTAACCTATCTGTGCCTCCTTTCCCCAGACCCTATCTGTGGAAGGCAGGTTGGGAGGGGCTTAATTTAAAAACATATATATGTATATATATATATATGATTCATTAGTCACAGTTTGTGAAGAAATTGGGAAGACATGTAAAAGAAGAAACTAGAACATAGGTAATCACGTTTGCTCTAATTCTCCCCTTTCTCCTCGTTGCATATGTGCCGGTCTCTTTCACCAGGTACTGTTGCTGAGCTACTTTGCATTATCCCACCTCTATTTAAAGGAAAGTTAAACCTTCATGATATCACCAACCGTGACAAAAAAAAAAAGCCCATCCTTCTTTTACCAATGTGGCCATAAAATGTAACTTGCATGCCTCAATCGCTAGGAAATAATCTTTCCCCAATCTTGGGTTCTCTTTTCATAAGCAGTCACTTCCTGATTCTTTCCCCCATTATTTTTGATGTAGAAGAATGAGGGCCAACTTTTCTACAAATAAAATATGCTGAAATTTTTCCAACTTCTCTTACTGAATTTAAATATTTTCCTTTTATTTAATTTTAGATAAATTTAGGAGATTATCTTTTATTTATATAATGTTTAAATAATGTAACGTGCCTCACATCAATTATTTCAATATGTCCTCACAGAGGCACTCTGAAAGTTGCCAGCCAAGTATTACTTTTTCTGTATAAATATGGGAACTGAGGCAAAACAGAGAACTCGTCTCATGTCTAGTGAATGCTGAAGTTGAGATTAAAATTCAATTCCATATTAGCACCATTTAGATCCAGATTATACTGCTTCAACCTACCTTTCTGTGTGTTAAATATTTAATTTATTTGTGCATGAGTGCATTGAATAAAGGTTTATTGGATACTGAAAAGAGTCTAGGAACAGTACTTAAAATTGGAGAAACATTGATGAACAAGATACACATTCATTCCTTGTCATCACAAAGATATTTTCTAATGAGAGAAGATAAATAAAACCAAGTACACAAGAGAAATGGTAATTGCTGGCTGCAATAAAGGTCAAGAAAGAACCAAGGAGTTAAGCAAGATACTACAAGGGAAGACGTTAGTTTCTTTATTTTTGACTAGGGTAAACATACAATCTCGATAAGCAGCTGATATTTACAGTGAAAATTCATGAAAAAGAATGAACCAAGTGTGTACAATGTGCAAAGAAAGGCATTCTAAGCACGGGAACTTGCCACTGAAAAAGCCCTGTGGTGGAAAGAACTGTGCTGACTTTTGGAATTGACTGGTTTCAGTGTGACTACTATAATATGGGAAAGAATGGAATCAGTAAGGGTGGGGGATTGATGTGTACAAACATCCAGGATTCGATGAATGAAAATTATTTGGATTTTATTCTAAGTGTAATAGGGGACCAAAAAGTATTGGTGTCTTTCTGAATGTTCTTCTTAATCTCTTTCTGATTCTTATGTTACTTTCAAAGAAGCTATTATTTAGAAATGAGTATATATACAAAAAGTTCTTGCTATTTTATCGGTGTGCAGAATGTTTAGTAGTTGATGGGTCATGCATTCTGCACCTGGTCTGCAACAGGGATATAAAGGGAAAATATGCTTCAAACTTCAAAGAGGTGGCTACGATTCGCTATTGTAGTCAAGGATGAATACGATGCCAATCACAGCCAAAAAACTGTAAATATTTTCAAATAAATGTAAATTAGAACAAAATATTTTACAATAATTACAATAATATTTTGCATATCAAGAGATTAAAAGCATATGGTGAGGATGGGGACGTGCAGAAACCCAGTTTCATGAATGAAGACGGTGTAGGAAATCTTATAATGTCCAGCAACAACAATTACTTTATTATTCAAAGCCATCTTTTCTGTGATTGCAGAATTAATAAGAAGATACCACAGAGAGCTGTCCAAGTGCTGACTTTATTATATAATGTCTTCAAGTCATTATAAATATAGTCAAGTTATTTTTTTCTAGTTATTATCAAAACTAAAGATTTATTATTTGTAGTTCCTCAGGTAATCCCTCATCAAATGCCTAAAATGCATTCTAACAAAGCAATGTATTTATGTAACCTAAAAAATCAAAAGAAAATAAACTCTAACCTAATCTTTAGAAAAGTTTGTGTACTTAGTACATGATGGATATTGTAAAATAGAGATATATAAATATATTGACCCTTAAAATCAATGTGCTTCAGAATTAACTCACAAAATATTGCCCATTTTTAAAAAGAATATGACTAAATAAAGGTAAACACCAAGGACCCTACATATACACTCATCCAGCATCAGATCCACGTGTTTTCAATAGATGGCTCTGTGTTACTGCATGTTTTCCATTTATTTCACATGCAAATATTTTATAGGTACAACATTATTTTTTAATATTCTCAGAGAAACCTTGAAAATGCAAACATTTTATAAACATAAATGCAAACAGAAAACTTTAAAAAATGATTATTGAGTATAGAATATTTTGTGTTTACCCTTGAATAAATTATAACTGAATTGATTTGCCTAACTTAAGTAAACATGACTTCTAGCCCCAAAACACTTTTAATGGAGTTCTAGTAATTTTAACATTATTTTTTAAATGGGATTATTATAGAAAATTTTGCCCCAACCAAATTTGGTTTTGGAGGATGAACAAGTCATACACCATAGAATAAGTTCTTTGGTTAAAGCACAAACTGTGTTTTCAATATTTTCACACACCCTTGTAAGAAAGGTCAGGCTAAAGGGCATTTAATCAGACTAATCCTTGCAAACTAATAAAAAATACCCAACCTGCATTATCAAATAGAGCACAGCTTCTGTTGCTTTCAGAGTTCTCATTAACTTTATGGATACCACTTTAGCTACTCTTGACTAGTTACTCCAAGGATTAACTAACTCTTGACTAGTTACTCAAAGGATTCAGTAAAACCAACTCACAATAAGAACCCTATGTTTCCAAAATTATCCTGACCCAATAATTTACATAATGAAAATAGAGAATGATGGTGTTGATATTCTTTTAGCAATCTAATGCCTTGGTGCCTAGAACAGAGTATAATAAAGTACAACAAAGGACTGGCTCACTTACATTTACAGTAGAGCCCGACAGAACTCATTATATAAAAGACGCTATTTTAATATCTTAATTTATTTGAATTTCACTAACTACACAAGTGAAATCAGTTCCAGTTTATTTTAGAACTTCTATGTTATACTTTAGGATTGTAAGAAAAGACAGGGAAATGAGGACTTGGCTCTGCTGATGACCAATAGTGGTAATTGCATGTGTAGTAAGAAATTTCTAATATGTAATATGCTCAGAGACAAAATTTATGCTAATATATCATAGTACCACATAAGTATTCACCACTTAAAGCTGGTGTGTGTCTGTGTGTGTGGGTGTGTGTGTGTGTTTTCTAATTGGAAAGCATTCTAGTTATTTAATAGCATATTATATTTAAACTGATACAAATGTATAATTAAAGAACAACGGAATAGAGGCAGAAAGAAAATAATTGACATTTGTTGAGGGTCTGCTACTGTGTTAGAACACTGCAGTTCTGAATCCTCACAAGCAGGAGGAAGGAAGGAAGGCCAAGGAAGAAACTGTTCTTAATTCTAATGTAGCTTAGCCCAGAGAAACTATTTCTGAGGTTTAAATTATCTGTGTTTGGAAAACTCACAGAGTTGATGCCCTTGTATCTCCATGGACAATTGTTGCACTGACACATTTCAGGTGGCACCCAGAGCGGCTGAGGAGCAGTACTTCATTATAGGAAAGGGGAATGGCGCTGTTGTTCCAAGGTGAAAGTTATTTACCATATTCTTAAAATTAAGTCCTTGAATTGTAGCTCAAGTATTGATTATTTCTGGAGATCAATATTTTAAGGTAAAATCACATCAGTTAAACGTATTTTCTTATACATCAAATGAAGATCTAATCTCTGTTGTATTCAGTATGAAATAAAATATGAAGGCTAGGAGATGATTTAATAAAACGATGTTAAAGTGTATTAAAACTTTTGCCAGAGAGGCAGATATATAAGCAATTGTTTTATATCATGAATAATACAAAAAAGGAAGCATGAATTAAATTTCAATTTAATTTGGAGGTTAATAAAAAACAATTGAAAAGGTTTATTAATATCAAAATAGTATTTTAAGAGAATACCATCCCATTCAAGTTTTATATTACAAGAGACACTTGTTTGGTATAAGTTTTGTCATTCTGGTCTCTCACATTTAGAGACATTACCATGCATTTAACAATCATTATGAAATCTACTGTATAAAATAGTTCGTACAAAGCAAGTGCCAGGCATTTTAAAAGAATGATAAAATTAGAATAGACAGCTCCAAATTTAAGAATTTATCAGTTCCAAGAGAGGAAAACAAAACAATAAAATCAAAAACACAGACATTGTACATGATGCTTGGTAATAGACTGTTGTGACAATCCAACCAGCATAGAATAAATATCATAAAAATTATCCCAATACATTAAAAATAAATACAAGTGTAATACTGGATTAGATCCTAAACCAGATTTTGTTATTTCTGTTTTTCATGAGAAAGAACATTAATTGGATAGTTTGTTAAATGTAAAAAAGTCTATTGTTTAAATTTACTGATTTTGCTAATGCTTTGTGATTATATAAATGAATGTATGAATTTTTAAAAATACACAATAAAGCATTCAATGGGTAAACGGGCATCAGATCAGCTACTTACTTTCAAATAATTAAGAAAAAAATAAATGTTTATGAATACACATAAAGGAGGTGGGAGGGAGAGAAGCATAAAAAGACAGAAAAAATGGCAACTTACAGTAAGTATGGTAAAATATTAACACTTGAAGAAGTTTGAATAAGGGCTATATTTAAACTTTCTGTATTTTTTTTGCAACACTTTTGTAAATCTGAAGTTATTTCAGAATATAAACATAACTTTAAAATTAGCTAGTTATTAACAAAAATAACTGCAATGTATTTTATCCATACTTCAGTTTAAGTATCATATTTTACTAGCTAGTCATGGAGTACATAAGTCCATATTTATATTACATAACCTTTGTTATACTGTGAATTGAGTTCACAAATTTGGTCACAAAGTGACAAATTTGTTTTAAAAAACATAACTTTACAAATCTTGTTGAAAATACCAACCACACGTGTGTAAATTACCTATTTATCTTGTTTTTTTTTTTTCAAATAAAGGACAGTACAAATAATTGTGTTGGCCAACACAGCTGGCCAGGCGCGGTGGCTCATGTCTGTAATCCCAGCACTTTGGGAGGGTGGATCCACAGCCAAGGTGGGTGAATCACCTGAGGTCAGGAGTTCAAGACCAGCCTGGCCAACATGGTGAAACCCTGTCTCTACGAAAAATACAAAAATTAGCTGGGTGTGGTGGCAAGTACTTGTAATCCCAGCTACGTGGGAGGCTGAGGCAGGAGAATCACTTGAACCCGGAAGGTGGGGATTGCAGTGAGTCAAGATCACGTCATTGCACTCTATCCTGGGCGACAAGAGCAAACCTCCATCTCAAAAAAAAAAAAAAAAAAAGGACAAAAGCTATAGTTTACATGCTTCTTGTATACGATCTTGGGCTTTGAGTGTGTTATGATATCCCTGCATTTCTGATTTTACCCTGTATCTTCTAAACGCTTTCATTCAGTTTGTTAGCTGCCATGGACAAAGCGTATGCTTTTTTTTTTTTTTTTTTTTTCCCCTAACATAACGTGTTTTACGTGTCCTTGAATGCATTCAGTTGGCTGGTTCAGAAACTACGTGGAGGAATGGAAGTAATGGAGCAAAGTAACAAAAGTTATTGCTGTCTTATTGTGACAAAAGTTTACCATTGTAGCAAATGTTTAGAAGCAGTAAATACTGCTGTATTATTGTGACCAAAGTTTGGGAGCAGTCACCCCTTTATTATACACACACACACACACACACACATATATATATATACACATATACATATATATATATATATATATAGGAATAGATAGCAACTTCCTCAATATGGTAAAGGGCATTTATGGAAAACCCAGTATTATTGTACTCAGCAGAGAAAGATAGTTTTACTGCTAAAATCAGAAATAAGACCAGCCTGCCTACTTTCACCACCTTCATGCAACATAATGTTGGAAGTACTAGCCAGAACACTTAGAAAGCAAGAAATTAATGGAATCCAGATTTTAAAGGAAGAAGCAAACTCTATCTATTCAGAGACATAATCCTGTAAGTATAAAATCCCAAAGAATCCACAAAAAGCTACTAGAGGTAATAAACAAATTCAGCAAATTTGCAAACACCAAGTTAACACACATAGAACAGTTGTGTTCCTATACACCTGCAATGAACAATCTGGAGAGGAAATTAAGAAAAAAAAAATCTATTTATAATAGCATCTAAAAAAAAAGAACCTAGGAATAAATTAACCAAGAAGATGAAAGATATACACTGAAGACTACAAAACATTATGAAAGAAATTAAAGACCTAAATACATGGAAAGACATCCCAATAAAAAATATTTTATTGATTGAAAGACTTAATATTATTAAGATGGCAATACTCCCTGAAGCAATCTATAGAATCCATGTAATTCCTGTCAATACTCCAATAACACATTTTGTAGAAATGTAAAAGCTGATTCTCAAATTTCTGTGGAATTGTCAGGTACACCAAATAGCCAAAACAATATTGAAAATGAAGAGCAATGTTGGAGGACTCACACTTCTTAAGTACTTACTATAAAGCTACAGTAATCAAAACACTGTGGTACTGGCATAAGATATAGAAATTAGAGTCTGTAAGCAAACCCATATATCATGGTAAATTAATTTTCAACATTGATGTCAATGTCACTCAACTGGGAAAGAATAGCCTCTGACAAATGGTGCTAGGGCAACTAGATATCTAAGTGCAAAAGAATGAAGTTGGACCCCTGCTTCATATCATACACAAAAAAATACTTCAAAAATGGAACCACAACTTAAGTGTAAGATCTAAAACCATAAAACTATAAAACTCTTAAAAGAAAATGTAGGAGTAAATCTTCATGACCTTGGACTGGCAATGAATACTTGGATATATCACAAGCACGTGCATCAAAACAAAAAAATAGATAAACTGGGCTTAATCTGAAAATGTTTGTTTTCCTCATTATCAGTAAAATTAAAAGACCTACACAAAGGGAGAAATAATTATAGATTAAATATATGATAAAACTCTTGTATCCAGAATAGATGCTCAATATCATTAGTCATTAAGGAAATGCAAATTAAAACAATAGTGAGACACCCCTTCATATCCACTGGAATGGCTATAATTTGTATAAAAACAAGGAAAGTAACACTTTTTGACAAGGATATTGAGAAACTGGAATCCTCATACTTTGCCAATGGGAGTGTACAATGCAGAGGCTAATGGTGCAGAAGCTATGGAACAGAGTTTGGTAGCTCTCCAAAAAGCATAAAATTACCATATGATCCAGCAGTTCCTATCCTATGTATATATATATATATATAAAGGAAAGGAAAATTGGTACTCGAATTAATACATGTACTCACATATTCATAGCAACACAGTGCACAATAGCTAAAATGAGGGAACAGCTGAAATGCTTATCATCCACTGAATCAAGAAACAAAATGTGGGGTATCCATACAATGAGATATTATTCAGTCATAAAAAGAAATAAGATATTAGTATGTGCTATGTAGATGAATCTCAAAAACACTACACTAAGCAAAAAAAGCCAGATACAAAAAATCACACATTATATGACTCAATTTATATGAAATATTTAGAATAGGTAAATGCATAGAGACAAAATGTGGAATGATGGTTACCAGGGCCTAGGAGAAAAAGAAAATGGGAGGTGACTGCTTAACGGATACAGGATTTCCTTTTGGGGTGATAAAATGTTTGGGAAATAGATAAAGGTAATGGCTGTGAATCAACTAAATGTGACTGATTTTTTTTCTTTAAAATTATTAATTTTGTGTTACATGAATTCACATTTCAATAAAATTTATAAAGTGAGATGAATTTTGTTAAGTGTTTAGGTGCAGAAAATGCTGCAGTAGGATCTCAAGCTTGGGAATATGCATAGTGCATCTTTGTTTATTCTATTTATTCAAGGGGATTCCAGGGCTAAGGAGTCTCTCACTCTATTCGTTTTGTTTTCCGGTTAAGCTGCCATCCCTTTCTTTTATTCAGATTATTTTCTCAAAGTTACTAACTAATAATATAGCAGAATTGGCTTATTTAATTGAGAAATATTTATGCGTTTGTGCATGCAAGCAACCCAAACGCAGACACACACACACATTGGGAATAAAGACGTTAGCTCTGACCATACATGATATCAAACCATGCTTGCTAATTGGATGAAAGATCTTGGAAAAATCAGGTATTTCTTGAATTATGTAATATAAAGACAGCAGGATGGCAGCATAAACTTGTTAAACTAACCAGGGATTTTTGAAATTTAAAGGAGTAAAATCAATCTCATATTTATCTTGGATTCAATAATTTAAGACTCTTAGGAGTTATATTATTTAAATAAAAATAAACATAAATAAAATAAGAAGGCAATCAGTGCTTCCAAAGTTAATCCTAATTTGCTCTAAGTTGAAAGCAGACAAGTAATGTATACCCATAACATTCATTAAACACTATGTCCTTAGAAACCAAACCCATCAAAAGTTATTTATTTAGCAAATCAACAACCAAGAATTTTTTATGTAGGCTTCACCACAATTAGACACTTTAAGTTTTGTTTGGACATAAACTTGTTTTCCTGTTTTATTAATAGGTTCTCAAAATATTTTGCCCCGAAGGTCAGTTAAATAATACAGTTCATTACAAAATGTTGAATCCTTAATGCATTCACTTACCACACACACACAGACACACATGCACACATGCTTATCCTTCTCATTTATTATGAGTTCTAACATCCAACTCTGTTGGGCTCATCTGTCCACTTTCTCTCAAACTAAACTTAAATGATCATTTATATATATATATATATATATATACACACACACACACACACACACACACACATATATAGTGATCAAAGTTTGGGAGCAGTCACCCCCTTCATTATATATATAGACACACACACACACACACACATACACACACACACACACACACACATATATACATATATATAGGAATAGATAGCAACTTTCTCAATATGGCAAAGGGCATTTATGGAAAACCCAGTATTATTGTACTCAGCAGAAAGTAGGCAGGCTGGTCTTATTTCTGATTTTAGTGGGAAAACTATCTTATATTATA
Source organism: Rhinopithecus bieti (assembly GCF_001698545.2). NCBI lineage: Eukaryota > Metazoa > Chordata > Mammalia > Primates > Cercopithecidae > Rhinopithecus > Rhinopithecus bieti. The sequence goes on along the minus strand of NW_016812090.1, from coordinate 729,707 downwards.
ATATTTATATATTATATATTATATACATATTATGTAAATATGTATATAATACATTATATTACATTGTATATTTATATGATATAATATATAAATATATATGAGCGACAACTATTCCTATTCTCTTGTTTTGAGGATAAGTGAATATATATCTTATATATATTCTTATATACATCATATATATATCTTATATAGATATATATTCACTTATCCTCAAAACAAGAGAATAGCAATACTTGTCACTTATATAATGCTGACAATTTGCCAAGCTTATTTTAATTACTGCATTAGTTATCTATTATTCAACAAATAACCACAGCATTTAGCAGCTTTTAATGATAAACATTTAATATATAAGTCAATTTCTGATAGTCAGAATTCTGAATCAACTTCATTGGGTGGTTCTGGTTCAGGGTCTCTCATGAGGTTGCAGTCAAGGTTTTGGCTAGTGTTATAGTCATCTGAAGCATTGACTGATATATAGAACTTCTCCAACATAGTTGTTGGCCAGAACCCTCAGTTTGTCGTGACACGGGTCTCTCCGCAGAGAGAATTTCAGGATGGCATCCACAAATACAGAACAGCTACACTGAATTCCTTTTGAAGTAGGTACTATTACCATCCTCTTCATTTTACAATGAAAACAATTGAGGCATGAGAAAGTTAAGTTGGCCAAAGTATGTAAACTGACAAGTAACAGAATTAATATTCAAAAACAAGTGGTTGGGACCAAGGGTCTGTGCACCTAAGAACCAAAAGATGTTAAAAAAATAACATAACTAAATGAGGCTAGTGCTGATAGCACAGAGAGAATTTCCCCAGCACTTCTGGGAAATGCAAACAGTTCTTATATTACCTGTAGTCCATGTCGTTTTTTTTTTATTTTTTTATTTTTTATTTTTTTATTATACTTTAAGTTCTAGGGTACATGTGCATAATGAGGATGTGGAGAAATAGGAACACTTTTACACTGTTGGTGGGATTGTAAACTAGTTCAACCATTATGGAAAACAGTATGGCAATTCCTCAAGGATCTAGAACTAGATGTACCATATGACCCAGCCATCCCACTACTGGGTATATACCCAAAGGATTATAAATTATTCTACTACAAAGTCCACGTCGTTTTAAAGGCCATCTCTTTGTGGATATCTATCTTCAAAAGAAAACGTTATCCTCTTCTTAGGACTTGTTGTTAAGTACTAGTATTAGTCCACATACCACAAAAGCTGTACCTTATAAGAAGAATTTTCAAAATGTAGAATATAAAATCAAGATATATATTTTTCATGGCTTATTGCTTATTTAGTTAAAGCTTATTGCTTTAACTAAATTTAACTCTTTTGGGATAACATTGAATTATAGAAGCAGAAATTTTCTCTGCTTGCCGGGGACTTGTAGATACTAATTCAAAGATTATAAATTTCTCATTAAATGCATCTGGAAACACATAAAATGTATTACATCTCACAGTAGTTACTGTGATTTCATTGAACGTTAACAAAAGCAAGGCAGTGATTACACACAAATCAGCCAATATTTTTTTTTTTCCAGATGCCAAAGCAACCCAAATGGTCTCAAAAATAGTGAAGTGAAGCCACAGATATATTTTTACCATGCCCCATGTAAGCACACATTTCCCATGATCTGGATTATTTCATCAGATGTATTATGTATTTAAGACTTTTTTAAGTGAATGAAACTTTTTTAAGTGAAAGAAAAATGTTATGAGATCATTTACTAACCAGTTTGCTGTTTTATTTGTAAATGGGTACCCATATTAATTTTTGTTGCTGCTGTGACAGATTACCACAAATTTAGCATCTTAAAACAATAAAACATTGTTATTTTTCAGTTCTGTAGGTCAGAAATTTTAAATGGAAATCCTTGAGTTAAAGTCAATGTGTTGTCAGAGCTGTATGTTGTTCTTGTAATGTGAAATCTGCCTTTTCAGCTATTGGAGGCTGCCTACATTCCGTGGTTGATGGTTCCCTTTCTTCACCTTCAAAGCCAGACACAGTGGGTTATACCTTTTCCACACTGCATCACACTGATTTCCTCTTCCGCCTCCTTTCATTTTCAAAGACCTTCGTGATTTCATTGGGGTCATCTGTATAATCCAGAATAATCTCTTTATTTTAAGGTCAGAGGATTAACAGTCTAAACTCTATCTGCAATTCCAATAACCTGAATAATGCCCCAGTGTCCACATTCTAATACACAGAATCTGTGAATAAGTTACCTTAAATGGTAAAAGGGATTTTGCAGATATGATTAAGTAAAGGACCTTAGAAACAAAAGATCTTTCAAGATTACAGAGGTGAGGGTCTAATGTCATCATAAGGGTCATATAAAATGGAAGCAGGAGGATCAAGGAGAGAAATAGAGAGAGCGGTGGTGGTGGCGAAGAGAGATTGATTTGAAGGTGTTATTCTGATGGTTTTGAAAAAGGAGAAAGGGACCACCAGCCAAAAAAAAAAAAAAAAAAAAAAAAAATGTATGTGACCCCTAGAAATTAAAAATGGAAAGGAAACAAACTTTCCCCTAGATAATTCAGAAGGGACACAGTTCTGCCAACCCATTTTAACTTTTGACCTCAAGAACTATAAAGTAATACAATAGTATTGTTTTGAGCTACTAAGTGTGTGGTAATATAGTAGCCAGAATAAACTCACAAATACAACCTCTCCATGTTTACAGGTTCCTAGCATTAGGATGAGGATGTCTTTGGGGAAGCCATTATTCTGCCTATCACAACATCTATATTTTTAGGTAAATGAGTTCCTAAGTATGCATGCTTGTTATTGTATTTGTCAATGAAGAATCATCTTCTACTTAGGTGAAAATAATTTTCATATATAATGATGACCACTGCATCATTTGCCAGTGGCAGGGTAATGGCTTTCAAATGCTCTTTTCCCTTTTAAAAATTCTCTGATAAGTTCTACATAAAAAAAAAAAAAAAAATTATTTCTACACAGCAGCCAAATGGAAATGTGACTGAGCTCAAAATATATAATATTCTCCCATGAATATTAACACATGCTTTTATTAAAATAAAATATAGCTCAGCTAAAAGTATTGGCAGTACACTGTTTCACAAATGTTTATGAAGCTTTCTTTGGCATACATTTTAGAAAAAAGGTACTGAAGTTTCTAGGATGGCCTATGGAAAGTAAAATGAAGGGAAATTTATATTTCCTACAAAGCCAACCAAAAGAAGTGAAATCAAATCAATGAAAAAAAAGAGAGAAAGGAAAATCCAAATGACACACTAACGTGGTATAACAGAAGAAAATATTTAAATAAAACTAATCAAAGTACAGATTGCAAGGCTAAGAGCATTGAGAATAGTCTCATGCTAGTCAAGATAAATATTGGTTTAATTTTTTTATACTCATCACTGAAAGTAAAACTGCCATTTGGGGAAAGGCAAAACAAGATACTAGTATTGACAGTTGAACACAAACCAAGTTTAAGAGAGATGTTTAAGATTGAAAAACTTTCATAAGGTAGTCAGGAACACTTAATCCAATTGGATTGATTTTTAGAGGAAATAAATGATCTTGTATGTAATAGAACACTTTCATACTCATTATCACACAGGCGAAAGACCTTTTAAAGTATTTTACTTTCTTACATACAATTTTAGCAGCAAACAATGTACTTTATAAAACACTCACAAATTTAATTCCTATATTTTTGTGCTTGTACTTGCAGAGAGGCCTGTTAACCTTTATTCACATACCTTATTCCAAAATGAATTCAAGTCATTTTCTTAGGAGGCATTGTCTAAGTATGATTTAAAACTCTTCATTCACTCTGTTCCATTTTCACTTGGAGAGTTGAATCCAGTGGGTATTGATTTTATAATATTATTTTGAAATAGCAAAACAGAACTGAAAATCAGTGCTGATTGTTTTCCATTTAAGATCAAATTATTAACTCAATTAATGTTTGTTGAATTAGATGTATCTTTTGCTGAACTATAACTGTGAGGCAAGGAACATGGAAAGTGTCCAAAAGGCATGTGAAAGCCAAACAACCAGTCTGTAAAAGATAACATACCTGGGTTTTCAAATAAATTTCTATTTTCTATTTTCCTTTATTTATCTCCCTTTTTTCCTCCCTCCCTTACTTCCTTTCTTTCCTTTTTTTCTAATACCAGGCTTTGCACACTGAGAAAAAAAGAAACACAGTCCTCTCACAGACCTTTTTTTAGACTAGAGAATGAGATAGACTGAAATCAAACAAGAAAATGGACAAGTAAACAATGATTTTGATGAAGAATAAAAATGGGCCCCTGAGAAAGAGAAACAGATAGTCCATGAGAGGTAGCAATTTTGATTGGGTTATCAGGGACGATCTATCTGAAGAAGTTGCATTAAAGCAAAACCTGAAAGATAAACAGTTATTCAGTGGGGGAGGGAGGTGGGAGATGGAGTTGGAACCTCAGAACTTCCTAGGCAGAAAAGAGTGTGTGTGCTAAGATTATAAAGAAGGAGAAACCTTAGTATACACTTAGATGACTGAAGTGTAATAGGAGCATATTGCATCATAATTTAGAGAGGTAGGCAAGAAGCACATAAAAAAACAAAAGCCCAGTTCTTAGGGAGTCACACTGACCTAGAAGCATTTTCCAGACTCCCTTGCAGCTAGTTGAAACATATAACTCATTTCTGGCCAAATTACTGAAAGTTGAAATGTCATACGTACTTCTAGGAGATTGCTTTAATGGGAGGAGCAGAGTCTTCTGCTCTGCTTCCTCCATACTGCTGCTTGTGATAGCTGGAATTCTATCAGTATTCATGGACTGTGACATAGGCTTGAGAATCACACCTACATAGTGAGCTCTAGCTTAATTCTTTCTGACAGCTTCATAGAACTATCATACCAGCTCTGGATTACTTAACTTTTCATTTATTTTATGTTAAAGAGAAAACAACTACCTTTTAAAGTAATGGCTGTTTTAGATGTTTCTATGATTGCAGGTAATAATTCAGGAGACTGATGTAGCTCAAATGAAAGGTGGCATTGGCTTGTGCTATAATAATAGTGTGTAAAAGGAGAAGAGGACAAATTAAAGATACATTTTGGAGGCAGAGCACAAAGGACTTAAACAAAAGATTGAGAATGGAAGAGTGAGGGAAATAAAATATCAAAAATCAATCCAAGATACGTAGCTTGAGCAATAATTTTGTACATGGTGTTATGACTAAGTGGGGAAAAATTGAAGAGGTGCAGATTTGAGGCAACATAAAGACTTCATTTGTGATATATTTTAAAAATGTTAAATTATTCATATTTGTTTTAAATATGTGCTAAGTTCATCAGGCAAAACTGAATACATTTGCAAAATTTCTTGTAACATTCGTAGTTAATTACAATTTTACTAGAAGACCTATAGCCAGCTTAGGAAGTCTCACTGAACTTAGTTTATTTTTACTTTACGTTACTCATAAGTGGATTTGGTTGCTGTTTGCTTTATGTTACTCATAAGCAGACTAAGGTGCTGTGCAAATATGCAATTTTCTCTTTTTTGGTTGTTATGAATTCCAGAGTAAAAAACAACAACAACAACAACAACAACAACAACAACAACAACAACAAACTGCCACTACCTAGATTTAGGCCAGCAGATTCTCTAATTTTTCTAAAGGGGGATACCAATATTTTTGAAGGCTTTCTACCATGTTGATGATTTACAATGTTATTTAATTTGGACCTTAGCAATAAGGCTTGTCATTATCATTTGCCAAACTCAGAGAAGTTAAGTAACATAGCTAGAAAAATGCAGAACAAGAATTCAAAGCTAATTCTAAGATATATTAATTTGTTATCATTATGAAAAGTACTTTTGAAAATATATTTACATATTTATTCATACATTTTCATGTATATACACTCTAAATATTTTCCAATAAGAACAATATATAAAGAGTTGAACTAGAGTAGAACTTTTTGTGAGCAAACCTGTATCTCTGGGTAGCCTCTGGCACTGATTAAATTGAAGTTTAAAAATTATAATTCAGTTCTATCTTCAGACAGTCCATTATCAAAGCATAATGCCTTTTAAATGAGTTGAAAATAAAAGCCCATAGGCAGTAAAAAGTAGTACAATCAAGAATGGTCATCTAGTGCATGATATTCAAATGAGAAGTGAAGGGAGTAAATTAAAGTATACTGCCAGTTCTAGCCAGAGAAATTACAGTGCATCCAGTGGGGAAAAGGCTGGAATACATTTTCATAGAAAATAATAATTTAGCCATATAGAGAGTTCTTTTCCCTAAATTCCTTTTTTAATGTCCTATTTTTTCCTTAGTATATCATTGCATAATATCCTAAGATTCTACTATTTGACTATCTATACAGAGTAAATTATCATGCAAATTGCTTGTTCTTAGTATTAGATTCAAATGTAAAGACATTATATTCAAAAACCAAACCATATCATGCTTACCGTCATTAGGTACCCATTATATAAAAGGATTTGTACTAGGTGATGAATGGATAAAAGAAATGAATAGCTTCTCATCTGAAGAAGTTCACATCCCACTGAAATAACATATATGTATATGCAAATAACCATGTTCAAGTAAAGCCTGTCATTATGTTTATGCTGTATTTCTAAACCAACAAAAACAAGCTTAACTGTTCATGAACTTATTTAGTATATCATAACCATTGTTAATTGTTATGTCAAAGAAGTGAACAATAATTTGATCCATACATGAATTGTGCCTTTAGAAGTAACCTTACATTTACATTCAGTTTGCATATTCAAACATTGCATATTGCCAACTCAGTGATTTTTAACTCCAAATTAAGACATTTAAGCTGACTATTGAACAGTTAGAACAACAGCAATTATTTACACACCACCCCCTCACAGCTCATTTCCTTCCCATTGATGTTTCCTAATGCATTTGGGGTTTTTGTAAGGCTATCCACCTCCTACTTCATCTTCTCTTTTGAATCAGGAAGCTGCACATTCTCAGTGATGTACAGATACCTTTTCACCTACAGCTTTCCTTGCTGTTCCCATATAACATAAAAGGTGAATACCTGGTTGGACTTCCTTCCTCTGGCATTGAGGAAATATACATAGCTGGCTAATGGCTCTTACCCTGAGGTTGCTACATTTCCTTCTTGAACATAAGTTAGCATCCTTGCCCTCTCCCAAATTTTATCCTTGCCTTGTGCAATCTTAACTCTAAATCTTCCAGTTAAATATTTTTTTGTATATTTGAAGTAACTTACATTTCCATTTGATGATACTTTCACATGAAAAAAATGTGTAGTCCTTGTATTTTTTTTGCCCTTGGGACAAAACTTTTCTCCATGTCTCCTTTGTTTTTTAAAAAAATTTACTAGGCCAAGACGGGCGGATCACAAGGTCAGGAGATCGAGACCATCCTGGCTAACACGGTGAAACCCCGTCTCTACTAAAAAAATACAAAAAAAAAATTAGCCGGGCGAGGTGGTGGGCGCCTGTAGTCCCAGCTACTCGGGAGGCTGAGGCAGGAGAATGGCGTGAACCCAGGAGGCGGAGCTTGCAGTGAGCTGAGATCCGGCCACTGCACCTCAGCCTGGGCGACAGAGCGAGACTCCATCTCAAAAAAAAAAAAATTTTTTTTTCTTTGACTGATGCTTTTTTAAAAAGAAGTATGTCTTACTGGAACTTATTATTTTCATCAAATCAGAAAATACATTTATCAAGTAGAATAAGGTTCACTGGTGTCTTCTAGCACATTTTATTATTTTGAGAAATGAAGCAAACTTTGAGAGACACCTGTAAAAAGTGAAATTGATGGGCATAATAAGGCATCTTAGATATGATGGCTGTTTGATTTTGATAGATGTTTTAAAAAGAAAATTGTCTAAAATGCCAGTCAATTGTCAATTAGATTTTCATTTCAATGCTAAAGAAAATATTTCTACTTGGAAATTTAGAAATGCTTTTAAAAACTCAGTGAAATGTTGTTTTGCACTTACGTAGTTTTAAAATCAAAATTTTAATACAGTTGACTATAGTAATATTTTCTTCTATATTCATATATAGAACAAAGTAGATATATTCTGCAAGACTTTTGGAAGGCTTAAATATAGAAACTAATGACTTTTAGTGTATGAAGAAGTGGAATATTTCTTAAAACAGGAAATTCCAGTCTCACACTGGATATCCATTCAAATAAGTAAAGGTCAAGTTACAAGTCAGATAAGAAATTGTCATTTTACAGAGAAAGTTTCTAGACTATCAGCAAACAAATTCTACTTTTTCTAGTTACAAGAATATAGGTCGAGAATAATTCTAAGGGNGGGAAGATAATGAAAATATTGGAAATAAAAAGCTTCTGAAACCTCCAGTCTGACTGTTGGATGGATGAGTTCAATCCAAACTTTCCTAGAGCTACCTTATTCACATTATACTGTATATTTGTGAATAAGAAGGCATCCACAACATTTTCAAAAGCTAATATAAGTGAACCTAAACTTTATTTTTTACCTTCCCAATTTCTATTCCAAGTTAAAATGCAAAAATTATAAGTTAAATATTAAGGAAATATGTTCATTAGTACATTAAAATAATTCCTTATAATCAAGTGACATTAATTTCAGAAAGGCAAAGCTAATTTAAAAAATAAATTTAAACTGGAAACATCCAATCTATATATCAGGGAGGGTTGGAAGACTAGCTCAGCTATACTTTGGATGTCTAACCTTGTCACGTTAATGAAACGCCATGCGTTACTTTTTTAATCCACATTATCAGGCTAATATTACCTATCTCAGATAAATTTTGTGAAGATTTAGGTTGGTTAATACCTTGTTAAACACTTAAGACAGTGCCCAGAAAATTGCAGGAGTTCATCATTTCTTACCTATTATTTGGACCAGTATTAATTATTGCAGTTATTTTATTTATTGAAAATGATTTTAAAATTCAGTGTATTAATATATCCTTGGAGAAATATAGATAATATGAGCTGGAAAGGCATTACCTGAAATGTAACATCCATATGAAAACTGGAAAACAATAAAAGATAATTTACTTGATACAAAGTTTAAACTAATAACATGTATAATATTATTTTTATAATATACTTATTTTTTAAATCATTTTTAGATGAACTCTCACTCTGTAACACAGACTGGAGTGCAGTAGCGCGATCTGGACTCACTGCAACCTTTGCTTCCCGGGTTCAAGCCGTTCTCTTACCTCAGCCTCCTGAGTAGCTGGGATTACAGGTGCGTGCCACCATGCCGGGCTAATATTTTTGTATTTTTAGTGTGGACGAGGTTTCACCATGTTGGTCAGGCTGGTGTTGCACTCCTGACCTTGTGATCCACCCGTCTCAGCCTCCCAAAGTGCTGGGATTACAGGTGCGAGCCACCGCGCCCGACCATATACTTATTCTTTATTCCAACATCCCCATTCATGAAATGTTCCTGCCCATAGGGCACTATGTTTTAAATATCCATATATACATAGAAGAATGGAGGATAGTGAAGAACAGTTTAGAAGCCAGTCACATCTCTCTGTCCACATTCCTTTGGCCCACAGAACTCAGCTATATAATCCCACCTAAAAATAGGGAGATTAATAAATGTAATGCGACCAGAAGGAAACTAATGTTAGTGATCACAAATGAGTATCTTTGTCATACACCCACTGATGCACATTCAGGTTGCTTTCCAAATTTGTTAATATTGCCAAGAGTGTAAATTATGTCATTTTTCATGTACATGAATATATTTCTAAAATAATATCCTAGAAGCAGAACAAAGATTTTCAAAGCATTTATCTCCAAATTAGCCTCCATTTTTTTTTTTTTTTTTTTTTTTTTACAAATGTATAGTCCCAAGAGTACTTTATCAAATTGATTTTTCTTCATACTTTTTTCACAGTGTGTTGTCAAACTTTTGGATTTTTGCTAATCTGATATATTGGTGAAACATTCTATCAGTTTAATTTAAATTTGTATTTCTTTTATTATGAAGGAGATTGAGCATCTTAGAATGTGTAAAAGGTATTTTTATTTTTATTTCCTTTTCTATGAGCTTTGTTCATGCCATTCCATATGGTAAAAAGATGTTGATGGTGTTTTTCTTATGTATTCATAGGTACACTTTATACATCAGAAAAATGTCCTTTATATTAGGAAATTCAAATACTTTCCCAGTTGTTAAAGATGGTTTTATATGTTATCTTTTTATTGATGTGTACTTTAAATAAAGTCTACAAATCTTAGTGTATAATTGAGTAAATGTGCATAAACTGAACATACATGTAAAACTGGCATCCAAATCAAGAAATAGAACTGCAGAAGAATCTCAGAACCCACTTTTATTCACCTTGTATTCTCTATTCACTTTCCAAAGATAACTACTATTCTACTTTTTACATATTATATATTCATTTTGCAAGTTTTTAAAATTTACAAAATTTGAATCAGTCAACATTTAATACTTTGTATTTCATCATATATTACATTTGCAATATTATATTTATAGTATTATTTTAAATATTATTCCATGACATTTTATATGGCACTTTATTATTACTGTATAATATTCCATTATGTAAATTACTATGACATCGAATATATATATTTTAAATCATATTATTAGAAACTACCAAAAAGTTCTACTATATGATTTTAGTTTTATATTATGACTTATTAAGCACAATAGTTACAGTTATTCTCACTCTTTCAAAAAAATGGATATTGCTAAAATTTTTCATTTTAGTTGTTTTGGTGAGTATGTAATGACATATTATTGAAAATTTGCGTTTCTTTGGTTAATAATGATATTAGATATCTCTTCAGATGTTTATTGGTTTTCTTTGGATATTTTCATCTTTAATTCTTCTCTCATTTAAGACTTTTGGCC
>NW_016812090.1:696883-718254 GCF_001698545.2 Rhinopithecus bieti | reverse complement strand
TATTGAGCATCTTAGAATGTGTAAAAGGTATTTTTATTTTTATTTCCTTTTCTATGAGCTTTGTTCATGCCATTCCATATGGTAAAAAGATGTTGATGGTGTTTTTCTTATGTATTCATAGGTACACTTTATACATCAGAAAATGTCCTTTATATTAGGAAATTCAAATACTTTCCCAGTTGTTAAAGATGGTTTTATATGTTATCTTTTATTGATGTGTACTTTAAATAAAGTCTACAAATCTTAGTGTATAATTGAGTAAATGTGCATAAACTGAACATACATGTAAAACTGGCATCCAAATCAAGAAATAGAACTGCAGAAGAATCTCAGAACCCACTTTTATTCACCTTGTATTCTCTATTCACTTTCCAAAGATAACTACTATTCTACTTTTACATATTATATATTCATTTTGCAAGTTTTAAAATTTACAAAATTTGAATCAGTCAACATTTAATACTTTGTATTTCATCATATATTACATTTGCAATATTATATTTATAGTATTATTTTAAATATTATTCCATGACATTTTATATGGCACTTTATTATTACTGTATAATATTCCATTATGTAAATTACTATGACATCGAATATATATATTTTAAATCATATTATTAGAAACTACCAAAAGTTCTACTATATGATTTTAGTTTTATATTATGACTTATTAAGCACAATAGTTACAGTTATTCTCACTCTTTCAAAAAAATGGATATTGCTAAAATTTTCATTTTAGTTGTTTTGGTGAGTATGTAATGACATATTATTGAAAATTTGCGTTTCTTTGGTTAATAATGATATTAGATATCTCTTCAGATGTTTATTGGTTTTCTTTGGATATTTTCATCTTTAATTCTTCTCTCATTTAAGACTTTTGACCATTTTCGCTTAGTTGTTTTATTTTCATATGGATTTATTTGAAATCTATACATTCTAAATGTTAGTCCTTGGCTGTAATATACTTACTGCAAATATTTTTTCTGTCTCTGTCAATCGCATTTTCACTTTTAATAGTAACTTTAAATGACCAGGAATTCTTAACCTCAGTGTGGTGCATATTGTCATTTTCTCCTTTACAATTTGTCTTTTGTGTCCTGCTCAATAAATCTGATTTTTCTATGGTCATCAAGAGGTTCTTCAGTTTTCTTGTTTATTCAACTTTTTAGAGGCAGGAGTCTTGCTATTTTGCCCAGTCTGGAGTACCATGGCTAGTGGCTATTTATAGGAATGAAAAAATTTCACTACAGCCTGAAATTCTTAGCCTCAGGCATAGGCATCTTTCTCTCTAGGCTTCAGAGTATTTGAGACTATAGGTGCACATTTATTTTCTCTTTAAGGCTTTATTTTACTTTTTTTTTTTTTTAATACTTTAAGTTCTAGGGTACATGTGCATAACGTGCAGGTTTGTTACATATGTATACTTGTGCCATGTTGGTGTGCTGCACCCATCAACTCGTCAGCACCCATCAACTCATCATTTACATCGATTGCATTGGAAGTTATTTTACTTTTTAAATTTAGATCTGAAATCCATCTGTAATTGATTTTTTAATATACATGTGAGATAGGCTCAAATATATACATTTTTCCATATAAATTCCCAACTGACTCAGGACCATTTATTGAAAAGACTACCTTAGTGACACTTCCTTTTTTTCCTATTCCAGTCTATTGGTCTATTTGTGTAACTCTGAATCAATTTCACATGTAAACAGTATTACAGTATAAATACACTATGCTTTCATAATCAGTTTTGATACTTGATGTAAGTCCTTCGATGTTGTATTATCTGAGATTATCATGACTATTTGTGCCCATTTTCATTTCCATATGAATTTTAGAAATAGCCTGCCAATTACCACAGAAAAAAAAAAACCCTTTGAAATATGATTAAATCCATCAAATCTATAGATCAATTTAGGGAGAATGAATAGTTTAAAATATTGAATCATTTGACCCATGAAGACGGTATATTCCTTCACTTAGCTTTTTAAAAATTTTCCCTCAATTATAGTGTATTCTTTATAATATGGAAATCTTGAATAGCATATTAAATTTATGCTTGATTTTTTTGGTTGCTTGGATATCAGGGACTTTTTAGATGTCAAGTTCTATTTGTTTATTCGCTGTATATACAAATGCAATTAATTATTGGTTCTTGACTATATATGCATTAAACCTGTTGAATTAACTTATAATGTTAATAGCTGTCTTTAGATTATTTTGAATTTTCTTCATACATATGGTATTACCGCAATAGGAAAATTATATCACTTATTTTTTAGTCCTTTTGATTTTTTTTTTTAAAGTGGGGGAGATGATTTTACTCTGTCACCTAGGCTGAAGTGCAATGGTACAATCTTAGCTCACTGTAACCTCTGTAATTTTGAATTCCTTAACCGAAGATATTGAAGGGTAGGATCAGCCTCCAGAGTAGCTGGGACTATAGGCATACACCCCCACACTCAACTAATTTTTTACAATTTTGTATAGAGATGGGTGTCTAGCTTTGTTGCCCCCGCTGGTCTTGAACTCCTGTCCTTAATCCTCCTGCCCTGGCCTCCCAAAGTGTTGGGGTAACAGGTATGAGCCACTTAACTTGACCTTTTAAAATTATCTTTCTTATTTCCTTTTCTTTTTTTCCACTGGTTAGTTTTTCTACTACATTATTGAATAGAAGTGGTGCTGCACTAGTTAATTTAATTCACTATAATAGTATAGTGAATTAAATTAAATAATTGTCAAACAGTAAAACCTTTTACATTTCTGCAATAAAACCTATTTGGATGTGACTGGGATTTATTGACCAACAGTACTGTGTCTGTCATTTTAAATAGTTATTTTGAAGGACTATCATTTGGCTTTGTTGATTTTCTCTTTCATATATTTTTTCTATTTAATTAATTTCTATTTTTATTTATTACCATCTATATTTTAATGTTTATTTATTTTGCAGTTTTTTTTTTTCTAGTATTTGAGATGACAAATTAGACCACTGATTTTCAGGTTTTTTTTTTTTTTTTTTTTTTTTTTTGAGACTGAGTCTTGCTCTGTTGCCCAAGCTGTAGCGCAGCAGCAGGATCTCGGCTCACTGTATCCTCCGCCTCCTGCGTTCCAGCAGTTTGCCCTGCCTCAGCCTCCTGAGTAGCTGGGATTACAGGCGCCCACCACCACTCCAGGGTAATTTTTTTGTTTGTTTGTTTTGTAGAGACAGGGTTTCACCATGTTGACTAGGCTGGTCTTGAACTCTTGACCTCAGGTGATTCGTCTGCTTCAGCCTCCCAAAGTGCTTGGATTACAGGTGTGAACCACCGCCCCCGGCCCAGATGTTCTTTTATTGTACCTGCATTTAAGATTACAATTTCCCTCTGCTCGCATATTATCTGCATCCTACGAGTTATAGTTTTGCTATCATTCAGTATAAAATATTTTCTAATTTACCTTTTATTTGTATTTGAATCATATGTGATGCATATGAGTATTACTTACTTTCCAGTCTGTTTGGGATGTCCTAGTTATTGACCTTTAATTTAATTCCACTGAGGTCAGAAGGCACACTCTGAATCAATTTAATCATGTGAAATTTGTTTAGGTTTTCTTTATCCCATCGCTTATAGTTTCGGTAAAATTCCTTATGCTGCTAGAACGTTCGTGAATTGCCACTGGTAGTTTCAGTATACAACAGGTAATAATATGTCAAAGTTGTTTAAGTCATTTGTATATTTACTAGTTTTTAATCAGTTTGTTCTATGAGCTCTTGAGAGAGTGATGTTAAAAATTTTCACCGTGACTATAGATAATTATGTTTATCTCTTTAGTTATGTCCATTTCAGCTCTATATGTTTGAATCTATTTTATTATCTAAATACAAATGTAGGATTATATCTTCCTGCTCAATTGACTCCTTTATCAAATCCCACATTTTCTTTCGATATTTCTGTCTGAAACAATTTTTCTTCTAGTTGAAAATTCTGTCAGTATTTCTTTTAATGAAGGTCTTTGATACGTGTTTGACAGTGTATTTATTGCCTTTATTCTTAAAAGGTATTTTCAGTAAACATGGTACTCTACAGTGACAGAATTTTTTCGCAGCACTTCAAATATGTCATTTCAATGTGTTTATTCTTGTTTTAAGTCAACTTTGTTAAGGTGTAACTTACATATAATACATTCACCTATTTTGAATGTACCGTTTAATAAAATCTGACAAACTTACATACCCTTGTAACCACTACTCCAATCAGGATGTATAATATATCCAACACCACAGAAGTTTCCCTTATGGTCCTTCACAGTTACTCCCAAGTCCTTGGCTTCAGATATCACAGAACACATTTCTGCCATCATAAACTGTTTTTTGCTTTTTCTAAAATTTTGTATAATTAAAATCACACATTATATAATCCATTGTATTTGGCTTCTCTTGGTTACCATACAATTTCTGAGGTTATTCTATAATACATGGTCAGACATATCAGCAATTTATTTATTGCTTTTATTATATTATACCACAAATTGGTCATCCATTTATGTGTGTGGACACTTGGATTACCCGGTTTTCTTTTCATTATTTATAAAGCTAGTATGAAATTCATGTACAAGTCTTTGTGTAGATATATATTTTCATTTCTATAGAGAAAATTCTTAGGAATATAATTTCTTAGTGTAATCATAAGTAAATATTTAATATTATAAGAAGTGGCAGACTTTCTGAAGGGTTTTTTTGTTTTTTGTTTGTTTGTTTTACAATTCTTACTAGCAAGTATGAGAGTTCTGATAACTCCTAACCTCATCAATATTTGATACTATCATTCTTTTTTTCACTTAATTCCAATGATTTATAATGTACTTTAAAAGCCTTCTACCTGTGCATTACATGAAGAATATCGTTTACATTATAAATACTTGAAGATTATCTGGATATTTTTCTGTTAATAATTTCTTATTTAATCTTGTTTTGGTAGAGAACATACTCTGATGTGAATAACCTTAAATTTATTGAGACACATTTTAATTTTCAGTACAAGGTCCATCTCTGTTAATCTTCCATGGATTGTTGTTGGGTAGAATGTGATTATCTATCTATCTATCTATCTATCTATCTATCTATCTATCTATCTATCATTTATCTGTGCAACTATCTATCAATTAATCAGAGAAATCTCCAACATACTTAATGGATTTTCTATTTCTTCTATCAATTTTTGATATGTTATTGAACTGAAATTATGATTTTTTTTCTATTTATTCTTTCAGTTCTATAAATTCTTCTTCAGGTATGTTGAAGCTCAGTTAAGTGCATGTACCTTTAGGATTTTTATGACCCTCACATAAGTTGACTCCTTTGTCATTATGAAATGACTGGAGATTACCTCTAATATTCTGGGATATTATGCAATTATTGCTACTATATATTTCTTATGATTAAGGAATTCATACTTAATAATTTTCTAGTCTTTCAATTTTACACTTTACTTTTATGCATACAAAGTTAGCGTCGCCCAGGCTGGAATGCAGTGGCGCCATCTCAGCTCACTGAAAGCTCCGCCTCCCGGGTTCGTGCCATTCTCCTGCCTCAGTCTCCTGAGTAGCTGGGACTACAGGCGCCCGCCACCACGCCTGGCTAGTTTTTTGTATTTTTAGTAGAGAGGGGGTTTCACCGTGTTAGCCAGGATGGTCTCGATCTCCTGACCTCGTGATCCTCCCTCCTCCAGCCTCCCAAAGCTCTGGGATTACAGGCATGATCTACCGCGCCCGGCCCTAAAGTTAGTATACTTATAAACGGCATAAAATTGGGTCATATGTTTTTAGTCTCTCTGATAATATATTTTAATTGGAATGACTACACCATTCACATATTTTTAAAACGTATCGATATGTAAGAGTTGTATATATTTTGTAGCTACATGTGATATTTCGCTACGTATATAAAATGTGCTATAGTCAAATCAGGGTAATTGGGATCACCAGGTATATTTGGATTTAAATCTACTTTCTTGATAGCGCTTTTCTATTTGTCCACGTTCTTTTTTCCCCTATTTCCTGCTATTTAATAAAATAATTTGTTCGGTAAGTCTGAAGCATTGTTAAGTCTAGGACTGCTTTTTATCCACTATTTGAGTAAGCCTTCCTGAATATCCTACCTAATATTCTGTAAATTGTGAGTTTTTCTCAGGCTGCTTGGTTGGAACAGGTACTATTCCTGGCTTTCTTGAGTGTTGGGCACTGTTTCCTTTAATCCTTCCAGATGGTTCTTTCTCTCAGCTCTGGATATTTTCCCTCACACTCATTAGCTGATCAGCTTTTTCTTAAATAATTGATGTGGACCTTTTGTAGATGTCTGGAATTCCGTCTGTATGCAGCTCTCTTTGTGAACAGCAATTTCCTTGGCATCTCTGCATTCTCACCTCTATCTCCATATGGGTGCTCCTTATTATATCTTGGCTTAGAAATGTTCTCATGGCATTCAAAGACATGTAGTAATCATAGAGCTTATCTTTTTTGTTTTCTATTTGTCCAGATTTGTTGTCCATTATTAACTTATATCCACTATTTTTTATTGTTTCAGGCAAGAGAGGACATTCAGTACCTGTTTCTTCATCTAGATGAAAAGTTGAAGTCTACAAATACATTTTAGAATAAAAACTGAACATACTTATTTTAGTCAGAGTCCCAACAGGAAGTAGATAGTAAAATCAAATCTGAAAAAGGGTGGGGGGATATTTACAGAGGTTTAGTGGTTTATAGGGGAATTCACAAGAAACAGTATAAAAATCCCAGGTTGTTTTTTTTTTTGTTGTTGTTTGTTTTGTTTTGTTTTGTTTTTGTAGCAGAGGTGTTATTAACCCTAGTCTTTGGGGGTCTAGGACCAAAAGTCCTTAATAAAACTCTAAAAAAGAGATTCAAGGGAACTCCCTCAAAAGGATCCACAAGCTGAGGTGACTCTGAGGAGGGGGCCAGGGAACAACACTCATCTTACTTGGTTCCTCTCTCTTTTCTTTTACCTATAAGCTAAATCCAAACCAGAAGCCAAAGGACAAGAAGATACCTGCAACAGTTGACAGAGGCCACCTTCCTAGAGCACAGAGCAGGTGGATTTGCAAAGAAAATGGAAGATATCCAACATAATAAGTTCCTTGGCATTCCTCTACCTGCTCTGTTGCACAAACCAGTGACCTGGTAGTATTTGATTCCTTCCTGTTCCTCACCTCCCCACATTCAATTGGCCACTAATTCCGTAGGCTCTACTTCTTAATACGTTACGTATTTATAACTTCTTCTCCAACTTTACTCCTGCCACCGTCTGCCTTAATGTCATTACCATTATTCCATATACTTTGCTATAACTTCTTAAATACATTTTTGGCCTCCCAGGTTTACTCCATCCTCTTCAGTTCATACATTGTTTAAAGATAGTGTGATTTTTTTAAAAAATTCAATTCTGATCACACTATTTCCCACCTTTGTGTTTTTGAATTGTTCAAAAACTTCTTAACATGGACTTCAAGACTATCCATTTTCTAGCTTCTACCATTGTTACAATCTTAAACAAGAGGCAGTCACAAAATACAATATACACAACTGGCTGTTTTCAATAAATATCTCTTGACACCTTCTGATCCCCTAGTGTTCAAATGTCATCAATCTTTGTATTGTTAATTCTAGGTTAACTTTTCTACACATTGTTGTACTAGCTTACTACATCAACCAAGTAATGCCTCTTTAATGCTCATTAAACTAAGAATTTTTTCTGTTAATTTTACATGATTTCTCTTAAGAGAATCCCTTGAACCTGGGAGGTGGAGGTTGCAGTGAGGCGAGATCACGCCACTGCACTCCAGCCTGGGCAACAAGAATGAAACTTGGGCTAAGGATATGAATAGACAATTCTCAAAAGAAGATATACAAATGGCCAACAAACATTTAAAAAAAATGCTCAACATCACTAGTGATCAGGGGAATGCAAATCAATACCACAAGGCAATACTACTTTACTCCTGTAAGAATGGCCACAATAAAATAATAATAAAATATAAAAACAATAGATGTTGGTGTGGATGTGGCAATCAGGGAACACTTCTACACTGGTGCTGGGAATGTAAACTACTACAGCCACTATGGAAAACGGTGTGGAAATTCCTTAAAGAACTAAAAGTAGAACTACCATTTGATCCAGTAATCCCACTACTGGGTATCTGCCCAGAGAAAAAGAGGTCATTATTCGAAAAAGATTGTTGCATACCCATGTTTATAGCAGCACAATTCACAACCGCAAAATCATGGAACCAAACCACATGCCCATCGATCAATGAGTGAATAAAGAAACTGTGATATATACATTTTATATAATATATATATATGATGTAATACTAGTTAGCCACAAAAAAGAATGAATCAATAGCATTTGCAGTGATCTGGATGAGACTGGAGACTATTATTCTAAGTGGAGGGACTCAGGAATGGAAAACCAAACATCGTATGTTCTCACTGATATGTGGGAGCTAAGCTATGAGGATGCAAAGGGATAAAAATGATACAACGGATTTTGGGGACTTGGGGGGAGGAGTGGGACGGGGAGTGAAGGATAAAAGACAACAAATATGATGCAGTGTATACTGCTTGGGTGATGGGTGCTCCAGGATCTCACAAATCACCACTAAAGATCTTACTCATGTAACCAAATACCACCTGCACCTCAATAACTTATGGAAAAAAAGAACAGGGTAGAAAACAGGTGATGGTTTGCTTATTTACTTGTTGGCTGTCTTTCTCTGTCTTTTTCCACTCCAAATAAATTCCATAACAAGTTCTTATGACAATGTTTTTAAATTCTATCTCTATGCCTGGAGTAAAAAAAACAATAATTATAAAACTTGTCATTTACTCACAAAGCCCAGATTATTGTCACCCTTTTCCATTCTATTTCCCTTTTAACTGACATCTAACCCCTCACAACACTACTCCCATGTTTTCATTACATTTTTTCAAAAGTTTTATCATTTCTAGAATGTCTGAGTATTCACATAATTCCATCACTTACTAGCTTGTGACCTGTGGCAAATTCCTCTTTGGACTCAGTTTCCTGATCGGTAACATGGGAATAACTACTACCTAAGGGTGTTGTTATGAGGAATAAATGAGTAAGTACATTAAATATTTACATCAGTGTTTGGACTATTGGAAGCAATTCACAAGAGTTACTTGTTATTATAATGAAATCAAATCTAAGCTTTTATTCTGTCACTTCTCCTCTCTAAGGCCAGTCAGACTATCTGATAAGCATTATAGTTCCCTGTTAATTTTCACCTCATCAGGTACTTTGCTCTCTCAATTATTTTACTTTTTGGATCTTCTACTTCTCTCTTGGCACTGGCTCTCTTTCATCAGTATTTAAACATCTGAATATTTCTTCAGCTGGAAACTTGCTTCCCCTTGACAGTATGACTTATGCCCTCACTTCATTTAAGTCTTTGCTTGAAAGTCACTTTATCAGAGAAGCTGTCACTTCATTGAAAATTGCACCATCCCTCCCTACATCCTTTTCTGCTTTCTCACTTTATTTTTCTCCATGGCATTTGTGACCATCTCACATTTTGCCCACGTGTTTATTCTGTCTCGTCTTCCATTATGTCTAAATTCCACGATGGCAAGTCCATATGCCATTCTGTTACATTCATCACAGTATTCCAGTGTCTGGTATGTAGCAGAAACTCAATGAATATTTATTAAGGAATATAAGAAAAAAATTAACAAACTTATCCATAGAAGGCTCAAATGCTCCAGCTACTAACATCATTTGATTCACAGAGCAGTATCTACAAATAATTATTTGTTCTGAACTTTTTATTTCCCATTCATTTCTCATGCCTCAGCAAGTTGACCTCCATTCCCTCTATTTCACTTAAGTGGCTCTTGGAAATAAAGTTTATGTGTTGCATCTTACTAATGTAATAGAAATGTCTATGAATTTTTTTTCCTGTTAACTTCAACTTTAAACAAGGCAAACTCGTCCTTTTTAAGAAATTAAGTTCTAAAGTATCAAAAAGTTTTCTACATAAAGCAGATATCATATAAAATAACTAATACTATATTTCAGACATTAACAGCAAATAGGATTTGATGCTTAGATAGCTACCTTGGGGAGGATGGGGAATGACAGTGTGAGAGGAACAAACAGTAGAAAAAGTCAATGTACAGGCAAGACACAGGTTTATTGGTGAAAAAAAATATTCCAGATAATGTTCACCATTAAGGGATCTGGCAATAGGCAATGGGCCTAGATCCAGGTAGTTAGCATAAGAACAGTCTACCTATTATGGACCAAATGGTGTCCTCCCAAATTCATAGGTTGACTATCCACTGGTACCTCAGAATGTGACTCTATTTGGAGACAGGAACTTTAAAGAGGTGATTAAGTTAAAATGAGACTGTTGGGGACAGGGCTTAATCCAATATGACTGGCATCCTTATTAGAGGATTAATTTTGAACATACAAAGGAACACTGGGGGCATGTATGGGCAGAGAAATGGCCATGTGAGGACACAGCAGGAAGATGGCTATCTGCAAGCCAAGGAGATAAATTTCAGAAGCCAAATCTGCCAACATTTTCCCCTTGGACTTCCAGACTCCAGAACCATGAGAACATAAACTTCTATTGCTTAAGCCACTCAGTCTCTGGTATTTTGTTATGGGAGCCCTAGAAAACTAATGCACTGCCTTGGTACTTAGTATGGAACACAGGGTTAGAAATCTTTGTAGATACTAAAACAAATGAGCATGACACAAAGCCTGAAAAAACAGAGAAACACTTCTATTTAGTGCCATAACAGGTCTGCTGGTATTGGTATGCTTCCATGCTAAATAATTATTCAGGCTACATATTTTATATTGCATAACAACTGCTTAAAATAGTTATACAATGAAAAATATAGGGTTATAAGCCTTGACAGAAAGGAGGAAACCAAGTTGAGCAGGTTTCTTTGTGAGAACTTTTTCAAATGCAACTAACACTCGAATGTAAGTCATCAACATTTCTTTCTTACTTCACCTCAAATATGATTTTCCTTTTATCTCCTCTCAGTCTTATACAGTTTATTTTCCACACAATAAATATAATAGGGTTAAAAAACAAACTCAAACACCTTTAGTGGCATCCCATCACCTTTAAAAAAATTAAATTCTTTGTATGGCTATAAGACCATATAGGAATTTGCTTTCATAAATATGAGACCTCTTTCCTTTGCCCCAGCTACATAGGCCTACGTTCTCCTCCTTAAATAAAGCAATTTTTTTATCTCCTTGGGCATTTGCTTAGTGTCTTCTGCATGAAAGACCCTGTTCCATATCTTGTTTCTTTGTCATAATATCCCAAAGATATTCCACAGTTAGGCATTTTTAGTCCACCTGATCTCAGTTAGCCCCCCTTCTCAGAAATAACCTAAAACTATCTGAAATTTTTAATTAAAGAATTTTTTTTCTGTCTTTTACTACATTTGAAAAAAAAAAAAATGTTTGTCTTACAATCATACCCCTATAGGCTAGATTGCAAAAGCTGAGCACTCAAAAGTGTAAAATTTCAAGTTAAAGAAAAGGACAAGAAGAAATAAGAGGCAGATGGGGCAACATGGAAACAAGGGGATGGCATGAAAATGATTTAATCAAAAAGGAAAAGGTTTGGCAGGATTTTGCTTGAAATCGCACCCTTGCCTGCCTCATCTTTTTTATTCTGCTTCCACCATTCACTTAGTGTTTAATAACTTGCACATTAATTCGTGTTAATGTACTGCTTCTGAATAGCTTAACCTAAGACAAATCCTAATATTTAATCCAGTTTTATTTATTATTTAAAAGGAAAAGTGAAAATAAAAACCAATTGCTAAGTTAATTATTTAATAATGTCTGTGTATTCTTGCATAAATACTGTCAGAGTAAAATCTGGGAACCTCATAATTTTCTGAGCAAATCAGACTTGGAAAGATGAGTCTCAGATATGCCAGGATTGGAGAGGTACTGGGATTCTAACCAGTGTTAGATAGAGAGGCAAGGCTATGAAATGATTTGATAGAAAAAAAAAAAAAAAAAAAAAAAAAAAATTTTTTGCAATTGTATCCCTAAAAGCTAGACTGTAAAATCTGAATGCTCAAAAATGTAACATTAAAGAGAAGGACAAGGAAAAATAAGAGGCAGATTGGGAGATGTAGAAGTAAGAGGATGGAATATAAATGATTTAACCCAAAAGGAAAAGGCTTGGCAGGATTTTGCTTAAAATTGCACCCTTGCCTGCCTCATCTTTTCTATTCTGCTTCCACCATTCACTTGGTATTTAATAACTTCCACATTTATTCTTGTTAAGGTGCTGCTTCTGAGTAGCTTAACCTAAGACAAATCCTAATATTTAATCCAGTTATATCCAATTAGAGCCATGATAAAGAAGAGAACAAGAGCTTAGAGCCTGAGAGACCATTTGAAATATAGATGACTATTTACAGACATATATTTGATGATGATGACTTTAATAGTACCCTATGAATGGTATTTGTTATATGCATGGGTGAGTATTATTGAGGAAAAGAGATAACTATGTAATACAGAAAATCGTTTTTTAAAAGTAAGGTAAAACAAATATTTATAGTGTTATGAAAATAAAATACTTTAAATAAAACAAACAAGGGGATCCACGTTAAGGTGGAAATTATCATCATTAATTTAGCTGATTTTCTGAAAAAAATTATCACATTTCAATTGATTTGAAGTTATCTCCTTAGTCAATTATATTTAGTTTATTAAAATCAGCTACATTTGAATATTAACATATGACTTTTAAAGAAAAGTATCACTTTATTCATCACTTTCTCCTCTCATCTGTGTTTAGTATTTAATTAACATGTGTAGAGTATAGGCATATATTATGTTCAATTAAACATATAAATTATATATTTAATTAATATATATCTATATACACACGTGCCTTAACCCTATAAAATATTGCTCTTTTTTGGAATTAAGAACTATATGGTGCCAAAATTGACTGTGTATATACATATATATCCACATGCACACACAGATTATGGGTTAAAAATGTATATTCAAAAATCACATGCCATTAGAAAAATGCAAATTAAAACAGCAGTAAGATATCACTACACAACTATCAGAAAGGGGGAAATCTAAGGTACTGACAACATCAAATGCTAGCAAGGATGTGCAGTAATGGGAACTCCCATCCATTGTTGGTGGAATGCAAAATAACACAGGTGCTTTAGAGGACAGTTTCTTAAAGCCTAAACATAGACTTACCACATGATTCAGCAATTGTTCTCCTTGGTATTTACCCAAATGATTTGAATAACTTATATCCACACAAAAACCTGCATATGGAGTTTTAGAGTAGCTTTATTCATAATTGCCGAAACTTGAAAGCAGCCAAGATGTCCCTCGGTAAAACAGATAAATAAACTGTGGTATATTCATAAAATGAAGTATTACCAAGCACTATAAATGAAGGAGCTAACAAGCCATGAAAGGGCATGGAAGAACCTTCACAGCACATTAATAGGTGAAATAAACCAATCCAAAAAGGCTACATATTATATGATTCCAACCATTATATGACATTCTGGAAAAGGCAAAACTGCGGAGGTAGTAAATATGTCACTGGTTGCCTGGGGATTAGGAGGAAGGTGGAAGGGACGAGTAAGTGGAGTACAGACGATTTTTAGGGCAGTGAAACTATTCTGTGTGGTGCTATAATGGCTGATATATTTCATTATACATTTGTCAAAACCCATAGAATGTAAACACCAAGAATGCACCTAATGTAAACTGTGGTCTTTAGTGATAATAACGTGAAAAGATGTAGGTTCATTGGTTGTAACAAACGTACCACTCAGATACAGGATATGGACTGTGGATTAAGCCATGCATAGGTATATGGGAACCTTGTGTATTTGCCACTGTTTTGTAGTGAACCTAAAACTTCTGGAAAAGTCTTTTTTAACAAAAAAAAAAAAAAGAAAGAAAGAAAAAATCTATATTTAATTTTAATTGTTTCCATGCAATATTTTTGATAGTGCTATATGAGAACTTACTGTTTCTTAATTACCTAGACATCTATCTAAGCTTTGTGGATAAACCTAAGAAAGTCATGCTCACTATGCTCATTAGAATTCATACTACCTCCTTTTCACTAGAGTCTTGATGCAGATAAATATTTATATTTATTTGTGTTGGATTCTTGCCTTCTTCCCCACAGGCGACAGTGTTGTTCTTCAAGTATCAGCTTGCTCTTTCTTCTTTAGTCGCAGATGATGGCTTTGTTGCCAATTTACGAAATTTGGCTATCCAGTGTGAGTCTCACATACATGGTTGTTTTTCCCCGCTTTAAAATATCTCTGTCCTAACACTTTCAGTACTGCCACAAAACATCTTAGAAACTCTACTTATTTCCAGTTTTCTTGCAGACTACATTCGACATTGCCCATAACCATTCCAGTATAGGACTGAGTCTGTGGTCTCCTCATGCCTGAATTTGTAGTTCATATGTCACTTAGGACTCCCCATTCCTTTAAACTTTATCATTTCCTTTTGCCCTCCTGCTCTTTCCTCTGCTTAGTTATTTTCCACATTGAACACTTTTCCTTAACCCTCTGTCCCTACTTCAGTCCAATTCAATTCATAGTTAATTAGCCAATTAATTAATCATTGTGGAAAAAAAATGAGTAGTATTTGTGGGACTAAGTTCCAATGTTAGGGTAATTTAGTCTCTGATAAATTTACTTGTACCCATATGTAATTAGCTATCATGAGAGTAAGATAAGGGTTTTTAGTGATTTACAGACCAAGTACAATGGGAGACCAAGAGACCTAATGCCCCAATACAAAGGTTTGCTCAGAAATATATTAATCATGAAGACACTATTTCAAAAAATTTTTAAAGACAAAGTAGTAAATCAGTAGGATGCCAGTCAAGGTGGAAAGAACTACAGAAGATAAACTATGGTATCAGACAAACAACAGAAATTGCTCAGGAATTATTAAATAGAAAAGAATAGAAGGAAATAGGGTGATAGGAAATAGGCAGATAGTGTCTAAAAAATGAAAGGTCTGAAATTGTAAAGGGAGGCAGTTTTACTTAATTGGGAAGGCAATGAACAGCTATTAAAAGTTTACTGTAAAGCTGATATAATTGAGGTTTCACATTTTCACAAAATATTTCTTACAGCAATGTTTAGAATAAATTAGTGTTGTGAGCGACTGTCAGTTGGAGGGCAGGACTCAGGCAGGAGTCTAGTAAATTGTTCTTCTGTAAAGTAACAAATATCTCTGTGGAAGTTAGATGAGTACATGTGTAAGACTTTGGGCTCTGGGGCTACACTGTTGTTGGTCAACTCCTGGCTTGATTGTTTATTGTCTTAGTGACTTCAAACAAATAATTAATTCTTTTTGAGTACTATTTTCCACTATTTTGGAAAACAGTGATTAACATTTTACCTCTTTTTTATATTTGTTATAAGGATTACCTAAGAGTAGTCATGAAAGGCCCGTCATGCTTTAGTAAGCACCTAGTAAGAACTCACCAAACACTAACAGCTATTGTCATTATCAATAGTGCTAACTAAAAAATGGTTGTAGATGAAAACTGGAAAGCAGAATATGGCAGGTAAAGGTAACTGAGGATTTTTCAACTTACAGGGTAGATGTGAAAAAAGTCAAAGATGTCACAAAGGTTTAATTCTGGATAAGTCAGAGACTGCAAGTGCCATTAATCAAAACATGCAAGTCAACAAGAGTTGCTGATTTTGGAGCCAAAGCAATAAATTTGGGTTTGCTCAAGGTCCATCTACGTCATCCAAGTAGAGTAGTTATTATACAACTGAAAATTATTATACAATTTACAAATCAGGGATACACTATAAATCCTAGAGTTGCATGGACAGATTGCACTGCTGAAGGGAGAATGAAACCTCTTACAAAATAAATTATAGTTCCAGAAATGAAGGAATCCCCACACCTCAAGAGCCCCTAAGTCTTTCTTTTGAATGGCACTTCTCACTTAGGTTTTATAAGTGAATCCTCTTCGTTTTCCTGTAGTGGTGTCACCATTGTCTGCCACATCTACTTTAGTTTATTCACTCATAGCTCATTTTTCTCTTTAGGCCAAAAAACCAGCCACCTGCCCCTGCGTGACTATGTTTGCAAAAAGCAATCGAAGGAATTGCAGACACCATTCTTTTTCATACCCCTTCATGTTGTGTCAATGAAATAGCTCTTTTGTGGTGTGCTTACTCTCACTCTGACACACGGACCAAATCCAAAAGAGATAGACAGGAAAATAATTCATGATGCTATCACTACGCTATATTTAGAAACTTGTTGAATGACAATATTTTCTCAGGGGATTTTTTAGTCCATGTTCTGATTCTTAACCTATCATTTCAAACAGCCCTCCGGGAACAAAGAGAACTTTTCCAGTATTTTCTGTTTCCCATCACTTTATCTTCATTCTAAGAATGAGCACCTAGACCACTTCCACAGACACATTTCTATATGTTAGCTGCTCATGCCTTTTCTTTTCGTATCCTCAAAGATGTATCCTCAGAACTTCAGGCTGCCCAGCACTACATCAATTCCCCTCTCACTATCCTAGAAGTGGCCACTGGAACAAATGTTTTTTCTTAAATTTGATGTTGAAGAAAATTATTCTGTGAGCTTTATTTGGGACATTTGGTAATTGAGAAACTAGCAACATGGAGACCAGCTGGGAAACTATCTTAGTAACTTGAGTGAGAGGCCAAAACAGCATTATAAGACTGAAAATCCTAAACAACAACAAAAATAACTTGGAAATATTTTGAGATTTTTGTCATTCAAAGAGATTTATTTAGCTATTTTAGGTCAATATTACCTTTATTTAGCTATTTTAGGTCAAAATTACCAAAATCTAGAGATTTTACAAATCTTAGTGTCTGTTTCAGACCATGCATAACAATTATGGTTAAGAATTTGTCTTCTATTTAGTAAATTTGTTACTTTTCTTCTGTAAAATTCTAGAAAGCATTGTGTAATATAGGGATTTTAATATATTGATTTTTCTATCTCTAAATACCAATTTAATTTATTTTCTTCCTAGCTTTCAAATGAGACATTTAATCAATGGATAACATAGGGTCAACTCACACACTGGACATTGTTGATATGCCTGAGGTAGGGGTCATGCCCAACATAAGGAGGAGACCCCAATGGACTTCTCTTCCTTGGGTGTAAAAAGAGCCCGAAGCTCCAATCCAACTACAAAAAGGAAGATATGACTCACCCACTGACAGTATTTTGCTCACTTTCTTTTCAAGAGTGAAACTCTGTGCCTCAATGTAAGTTTTTCTTTCTTGTGCATTCTGTTTGCTTGTCTTGCAATTTGAGGGGAAACAAAAGGAATAAGAAAACAAGGAAGAAGTATTTTCAGATTCTGAGTAAAGAATGCCCCAGGAATAACTGAGTGAATTGCAGCATGTAACTGGATATAAACACAAATACAGCTCTAGAAGCTGAAAATAATCTATTTGAGACATTTTTTTTTCTCTAGCCAGTTCTGTTGAAAGTGGATTAAAACAATCTATTTACATTATGTTTAGCAGATGCCAAAACATCTGGTCAAATAAATCTTTTAAGTAATTTCATATGCTTTATTTTAACTTCATTATAAAATATTTTTTGTTTCCAACTATATGATTTAATTTTCTACACAGAATAATGGTTCAATAAATAAGTTACTGTAAGGTCCTGATTTACCTTTGGTATATACTATTTTTGAGATTATATAAACTGCAAAATTTTCTGTATTTATATTTTTATAATTTTGATAGTAAACAAATATTTATTAAGTGTCTATTATGTGCAGTATATATACAAGACTTTGGGTAGACAATAGTGACAAGTCAATTGTCAGTGCCTGTCTTCTTGGAATTGTAGTCCAAAGTGCAATTCATATGTGCATTTAGTCTATAGAGTAATCTGTGGAGGGAAGCCAGTTTTGCTGTGGGAGTATAGTGCAGGGAAGGCCAATCTGAACCCACAGATAAATCACAGTTCTCTGTATTAAGAAACTCAATGTACACTGGAAAACAAAACATAATGAAAATCAAACACAACCTAGATTTTCAATAGGATTTTATCATGTAGAGGATTTTCAATTAGAGACTTTAAATGAAAAGATGTTTACAAATATATAGCTATATATTGCTACCCCTTAATGATTATGTATTCTCTGGTATTGTTTTGAATTTATTTTATCTGGAATACTATAATGCTTATAATCTAAAACCATGCCTTTAACTTCTTGAATTTTATAATTTTTGGCCTTCTATTCCATTAACTAAATGTTTATTCAATGCTTACTGCCAGGCATTGTATTCTGTGCTGAGACTAAAAATATACCAAAGACAAGGATTCCACTTGTAAAAAACTATCATCTAATACACACATGGTCTTGTAAATGTCTCCAAGTATTCTTGGTTTCAAAAATAAATATTTGACCAATCCTAAAATATAATGCTAAAATAAAAGATGTAATATCTAATGACTCAGTGAAAATAGTAAATTTATATTGTATTTGTTACAATTAAATTTGTGAGCAACGTATAAGGGCCCATATTAGTAAATTATAAAAAATTAATCTAAATATTTCAATAACAGATTTAGAAAATTACTGTAGCAGAACAGCCTGTGGTATGGTGGATGGAGCAGTGGACTTACTGTACTCAGTGAGTTCTTGATTTACTTTGTAAACTTTGATCAATAAATTAGATGGACTTGCAAAAATGTTGAAATAGTATCATATCTATTTTATCTAGATTAAAGGGCTATTGTGAAGATTAAATGCGAGCATCTGTGATAATTTATCAAGTGTAATACGATATAATTATTGTTTCATTTCTCATGGAAATCTCATCATAGTCTTGTAGCTAACGCTGACTCAATATTTTATTAACTATATTCTCAGTACATGCTCCACAGAAATAAATGCAGATCTTTTACAAAACAAAATAACATTACATTTATTTCCACTCCTAATAAAATGTACAGTATGCATTGAGTATAGGATTCTGGAAATATAGTAAAATCTTCCAACCTATATGCTGAGTCATAGTTTGCACCTAAGATGTATGCCAGAAACATCAGGGCTGAGATAGATGTACTTTTAAAATGCCCTGACCACATTCCCATCACCACACCCTCTACAGGGCCAGCCATTGCAAAAGACTGTGTGATGATTTGCCTTTGAATCCCTTCTATTCTCTTGGTGTGACCAATTACCAATCTAAAAGTACATGGCAGAAGAAAATACACTCCAGGTATGCCTATGTATCATCCCTCTTTTGGAATTAGAGGACAAGGAGTTCAGATTGCAAAGTAACTTTGAGTCTAGTTACTTCATATAATACTACTTAAGTTACTCAAATTTCAGTTTCAGCAAGCTCTTTAGGACTCATTGAGGTTACCTCTCTATTCTTAGCTTGAGAAACAAAGGGCTATCTCATACTCCTTTTCCTTTTGTCCACCAGGCAGTGGCTACTCAATAACTTATTCTCTCCCTGCCATACCAAATTTAGCCAGGGAGTCAGTATATATTATGCCTCTCTATCTCTCTCTCCCTCCATCCCTCCCTCCCTCTCTGCTTTCCTTTCTTTTTTGATATTCTAATTCTCTCTCTGAAGAAAAGTTGGCAGAACATTCTCATCTTTACATCTTTATTTTCCACATCAACAAACAACACCAAAGGAGTCTATCAGATTTTTCTTAAGGGGTAGAGACAATTTCTTTGTAAAAGGAGATAGAGAAATTTCAATCACTGCTCTAAATATGACTTTCCCAGAGCACCAGAGAAAAGCACCCCAAAGTTAAACTCCATTTAGCTATCCCATTTTCTGTTCTTGCTACCCTGTTCTCAATATACAACTCTCTGGTACCTCATTTTTCTGATCACCCTGGGAGGAAGCCTTATTACTGTAGATGTTGCCTCACTGTGAAATCCAGCTTTCTTTCTTTCTAATATATGTATTAATCAGCTCAGGCTGTCATAGCAAAATATCATAGACTGAGTAACTTAAACAGAAATCTATTTTCTTACAGTTCTGGGAGCTGGAATTCTGATTAGAATTCCAGCAGGGTTTGGTTTCTGGTGATGGCTCTCTTCTTGGCTTGCAGATGGCCTCCTTGCTGTGTCCTCACATGGCCTGTCCTTAGTGCATGCACATGAACAGAGAGAGATCGCTCTTTCTCTTTCTCTATTAATGAGACCACCAATCCTGTCGAATTAGGACCTCACCCTTATGACCTCATTTAACTTTAATTACTTCCTAAAATCCTTCTCCAAATACAGTCACATAGGAGCATAAGGTTTAAACATAAGAATTGGGGGGAAATACAATTCAATCTTAGCAGTTTGTTTCCACCAATGTGTTTGATCCAGTGGGTCCCAATCTCCTAGAGGTGTCAGGGAGATGACAGATATCCAATGTCAAGGCCACTGAGAGGCCACCATATCAGTGTATGCTGCAGCTAATGGCTGCATACATTTATCTGATATTTTCTGCTCAGTACCTGCCTTCTGTTGTTGCTTCCCTGTCCTGTCATTCTTTTCTCTCTGTGTGTCTCTCTCTGCCTCTCTTTTAACTTTTTTTCTCTCTCTCTCTCACCACACACACACACACACACACACACACACACACACACACCTTCCAAGGATAAGTATTAATTTTCAGAGACAACATGTTCTAAGCTCCAGGCCACAAACTAGAATGCTGCCAGAGCCAGTCAGGTAATGTAAATATAAAATAATAAAAATAATGTGAAACTTTAGGGAGCAAAAAACTCTATGTATGTATGTATCCTTATCTAAATATATCAAACAAACTCAAATGTCATGTGCACAGAATGCAAAGTGTCAGCAGGCTGAATTCATCCTGTCTATATTCCTTTGTAACCCTCAATCTAAGTACATTAGAAGGAAGAGAAATATCTTCCTAACTAACCCATGATTGGTAAAACTACCTTATCCCCAGTGGATTTTGTATCTACCATAATAATGAAGAACTAACAGGGTTATTTCTTTTCCTTTACCTGTCACCCTGCACTCCTTTCAACTGCACCCACTGTGGTCTGTGGAAAGAATAAGTGAGAATTCTTGTCTCACTGGGTGTACCATAAAACCCTCAAAGTGGAAGCAAGTGTTTTTAAGTGTTTGGTTATATTCTCAACCAACTACCATTCTCTCTACTCTGTTTCAGTCAGGCATGGGGTTGGGTTGCTTTTCTTATTCCCACAAGAATTCCTACTGCTTAAAAAAAAAAAAAAAAAAAAAAAAAAAAAA
>NW_016812090.1:673753-696658 GCF_001698545.2 Rhinopithecus bieti | reverse complement strand
AAAAAAAAAAAAAAAAAAAAAGCACAATGGAAGTTGATCAAAGTCTTGTTCTGCTGAGAACTGTTTCAACAGTAAAGGGCTGGGATGACACTAAGGAGTTTCTCCTTCTGGTCAGCAATAAACACCCTCTCAACTGCTCCCCTGGCTCTCAGCCAGATGTAGCTTCATAAGGACTCTCATCTTTAGATTGCCATGCAAATCTGTTCTTTCTTCTTTTCTAGAGAAGAACCTAGGAAAAACATCCTTCATGAAGCCAAATAGTTTCTTCCAGACTCTGTGCCCAATAAATATTAGGTCTTCGTGTATCATGTTATTTTGCCTTCATGTATCAAGTTCTGGAGATTATTTGGTCTTCATGTGTCATATTCTGTAAACACAATATCAGTTCCTTAATTTACCCTGCACTGTGCCCACCCCATGTCTACACTGCAACCCCTGCATGCTAACATACATTGACTTGAGCCTATCTCCAACACTGAAGGGCCTGAGACAAAAGGACAAAGGGAGGCCATATACCATAGGTTTAAATTTACTTATAAATTAAACTAATAATATTCAACAAATATGTTCCATTCTCCTACTCTCAGAACATTCTGGAAGCTCATGTTCAAATTTAGAATTCTTGGACATTTCAGAATTCATTGTGGTAGTGTTGGGAGCATCACTCTCTCCACAATGCACCGCAATCCACTTTCCTGTTACCTCCTAACTCTGTCTCAAATGTCAGAGTACCCCCCAACCCCCAACACAGGCATTTGTCCATTTTGGAAGAGAATGATAAATTTGAACCTCAGTTTATTTAGGTATAATATTAAACCCATGACATGTATAAGATAGAGTTGTCCAGAGACTTAAATTATATAAAGTTTTTTGAGCATTGGATTTTGTACATAGCAGACTCAATAAATGGTTGCTTTCCTCATTTCATGTAATTTTCCCTTCTCACGTGTTATTATTCTATGTCACAATTGAAGAAATGGAAAAACGGACAAAGAATGGGTTTCAATCCACATGTGATATCCTGCCCATTTTGTGTTAGGCATGCTACAATGAAAATGCTACATGTCCAAGTACAGAAAACCTTTTAACATTAATTAAAAACTTCAAGTGCAGATCCATATGGAAACCCATACCTTTCTCCCCTAATCTCCCAGACACTAATCTACCTTTTCTGAAAAGTAGACAAAAGAGGAGATACAAAAAGGAACAGGAATAATAACCAAGTCTCAGGGTGACTATGTGGATAGCTTTTTTAATTAGGAGAAGGAAACAGTTAAATTCAGCCTGAGATGTGGGACTCCTATTTTTAGCACTCACTTTCCTAGGAAAGCTGAGATTTGGTTTTGCCAATAGAGAAAAGTCACATGTTATGAAGATGGCTGTGAAGGTAAATTTCAACAGCTATTCAGTGCCTGCTGGTATTCCTAGATGTCAGGCAGAAGCTACTGAGGTGAGAGTTAGCAGGAAAGGAGGGGAAGCCCACAGGTTAGCTTCCAGAGGATGTCCTGGGCTTTCTAAGATCTGGCCTTGTTGTGTCTCCAGCTTCAATTTATATCATTCTAATTCAGCCATGCAGGCTTGTGTTCTATAGGGGTTTTTATAAAACAAACATAAAAACCCCAACTTTATTGAGATATAATTCACATACCATATAATTCGTTCATTTAATATGTACATTTTCATGCTTTGTAGTATATTCTCAGATATGTGTAGCCATACCACAGTCTATTTTAGAATATTTTATCACCTCAAAAAAGAGTATACCCATTAGCTACTATCAGTTCCCTATCCTGCTATCCCCCACCTCCATCCCTAACCAACCACTAACCTACTTTATGTCTCTTTATTTTCTTATTCTAGATTTTCACATGAATGAAATAATGTAATATGTTTTCCTTTGTGACTGTCTTCTTTCACTATAATGTTTTCAAATTTTATTTATATTATAGCATATATCAGTCATGATCAGTCAGTACTTCCTTTCTTTTTATGGTCAAATAATATTCCATTGTATTGATATATCATATACTGTTTATAAATCTGTTAATGTATATTTGGGTTGTTTCTACCATTTGACTATCATGAATAATGCCGTTATAAACATTCATGTCAAAGTCTTTATGTGGACATGTATTTCCACATCTCTTTAATATACTTCTAGTCGTAGAATTGCTGGGTCATATGGTATCTATATGTTTAATTGTTTTAGAAACTACCAATCTGTTTTCCAAGGAAGTTGTACCATTTTACATTCCTACCCACAGTGTATGACACTTCTAATCTCTCCATATCCTCGTCAACACTTGTTATCTGACTTTCTAATTATAGCATCTGCAATGAACTGAAAGCTTATGTTCCCCCCAAATTTATATATCTAAATCTTAGATCCCAACGTCATAGCACTAGGAAGTGAGGCCTTTGGGATGCAATTAGATTGTGAGAACAGAGTCGTCATGAATGGGATTAGTGCCCTTATAAAAGAGATCCCAGAGAGCTAGCTCACCTTTT
Organism: Rhinopithecus bieti; assembly: GCF_001698545.2. Classification (NCBI taxonomy): domain Eukaryota; kingdom Metazoa; phylum Chordata; class Mammalia; order Primates; family Cercopithecidae; genus Rhinopithecus; species Rhinopithecus bieti. Next base: position 694,150 of record NW_016812090.1, on the reverse strand, counting down.
CCACCATATGAGTACGGAAAGAGGAGGTGCTGTCTACAAGGAAGCATGGCCTCACCATACTTAAAATATGTTCATGTCTTGGTCTTGGATTTCTCAATCTCCAGAACTGAGGGACATAAATTTCGATCGTTTGCAAGCCACGTATCTTAAGGCACTTTTGTTGGAGCATCTTAAATGGACTAAAATATCCTACTGGATGTGAAATGGTATCTCGCTGATGTTTTCATTTACATTTCCTTGATTACTCAAGACGAAAAGCATAATTTTATGTACTTATTGGCCATTTGTATATTGTCTTTGGAGAAATGCCTGTTCAAATTCTTTCTCCATTTTTAATTGGGATGCCTTTTCATTATTGATTTGTTAGAATTGTTTATATGTTCTAGATAGATTATGATTTGCAAGTATTTGCCCTCATTCTACATATTGTCTTTTCACTTGTTTGATGGTGTCCTTTAAACACAATAGCTTTTAATTTGAAGAAGGCCAATTTATCTATTTTTGTCTTTTGTTGATCTTGATTGTGCTTCTGAAATTGTCTAGGAAATTTTTTTTTGCTAAATACAAGGTCATAAAAATTTATCTCACTGTTTTCCTCTAAGTGTTTATAGTCTTAGCCTTTAACTGTTATTTTCTCTGCCTCAGATATTTTTCATCTGGCACTTAGCATGGTTAATGTTTTCATTTTTCAGGTCTTGTCTCAAAAGTCATGTCTTCAGAAAGGTCTTTGCTGACCATTCTGTCTAATTTTGACTTTTCTTTCCATATATTTCTTTATCACAATACCATAATTATTTCCTTTAAAGCAGTTTCCACAATCAGAAATATACCACCTATTTATTTACTTACTTATTGTCAGTTTCTACCTACTAGAATATAATCTCCTAAAGGGCTGGGTTACGGTTGGTTTCCTAGCACTAGTACTTCTTAAGTGTCCAATAAATAATACATTAATGAATGGAGAGTGACAAAAAGAAAATTCATGCAGGGTCAAAGACAGGGGGAAATTCCTGATGAGCTTAATAGTAGGTGAATCTATGGCTTGTGTTAATATATTCATCTATTTAGCAGATATTTAAAAGATGTGTTCTGCCTATATTTGAATATCAAGGTAAGACATTGGGATTCGCATCCAAACAGAAGTTAAAAAAAAAATAAAAGAGACATGTAAGTAGCAGAAATCAGGATATAGAAAATGAGGCTGATATTTAAAGATCACCTTGGAATTATTGATCTAGTCACAAAAGGTCAACTCTGTGAATACATAAGTGATTTACACAAAGTAAATGCATTACAACCTGAAATAATTTCCACATGATAACGCATATTCCCCTAAAATTTTAATTAAAAATAAATGATTATGAAACCCTGTTCTTTGAATATAAAATTATTTTTTTTCTGAGAAATTGTAAAATTTTCTAGCTTTCAACAACACGAGTAAAAGTGCCTTTATTAGATTTTCTCACATAAAATTATGCTATACCATAGGAGCTATCAATCTCTAGGTCCATTATTCTTAACATTTTGATATTATCTTGTATTACATTCTGACTGTACACCATTCCATTTACTATCAGTTTAGACCTTATTGTTTCCTGATGTTTCTGCCACAATATATTTCAGGGTCATCTACAATTACCAGCCTAGTTCATGATATCAGTAGGATTACTAGATCTTTCAACCAATATTTCTGCTTCTAGATATTTTCCACTGCAGTCTCTTTTTCTCATTCTCATCTGAAATATCTTTCAGAAACACTAGTTCATTCCTTTACCTCCTCATCAAGGAAGCTCTTCCCGGTATTTTAATTGAAATCTACCACCAGGCTAGAATTTCAAGCTCATGGTGAACTACGCCAAATTTCTGTCCCTCTGCTAGTTATGGTTAATTCTTCGTTATCCGTTGGACTTGCCAGGATTATTCTTCCTTTGCCCATTCTTTCTTATCAATCTAGAACACCTCTCTGCTTCCCTCTGTTAATCTAAATTTTACTTTGTTTTTATGGCATTTGACAATTTAGGTCTTATTTTCCCTGTCTCCGCTCTTACCCACTCTGCACAGCTAGAACCACAGATATCTTAATGTAAAGGTTCAGTCTCCTTCCAACCAACAATCCAGTCTCAACAAGAGTCAAACAATTTTCAAAGGAATATTATCAGTTTTTAAATGGCTTAGAAAAGAAGACATTTAAGCATGTTTTTACACAGAAGAGGAGGAACTAGAGGCAAGAGAGCAAATAAATGTACAGTCAAGATAGAGGATTCCATGCAAAAGGTATTAGAGGAGACAGAAGCAATAAAGAAATGGCAGAGTAACAGTGATGGTATATTTAATAGTGACAGAGAGGAAAAAATACATTTTCCACTGTGGTAAAAGGAGAAAGACTGTGTTTAAATTAAGAGAGAAATTGAGGTTGTGAGGAAGAAAATTACAGAAACTCTTGTTAAAGCAGTACCACTTAGAAGACCTTATATGAGACTTCCACAAAGGATTAAAGTGGAGTCAATGATGTATATCAAGCAGAAATTAAAAATATTTTAGTGTAGTGCCAGCTTTTGCAGGGTCTCTAAAATTAGGTTTGTCACACTGATTATGGAGACAGACTGACCTGCATTTTACTCTTATGATTGACTCTGCAGTCCTTGAAAACTAGGTCACTAAAAATTCTTCAGTGTCCTCATCTGTTGATTGGGTCTTTGTAAGAACTGAATCTGTAATGCATGTGATGTACTTAGCACAATGTTTGGCACGTGGTAGGAAAAAAATGGATTTTGCTGTCATTATTCATCAATCAGTTATCTGAAGTGCTGACAATTTTCTGAAACATTGCAGGTTTCTTTTTTTTTGATGAAACCCAGAGGAATCCATACCCATAATTAAAAATGTATCAGAAAGAAGACTTCCCACATAACAAGAGATGAACAAATAAGAAAGGGGACATGCTTTAGTTTACAGTTTTTGCAGTACTGGCTAAAACTGACTAAATGATGTTTGTCCTAATTAATATTACATGGTAATTATATGTATAGGAACATTTCATTCACAGTATTCTTTGTCAGAGAAAGTATTTGTTAGTGAAATTCTAAACTTCGTGACTTAAAAAGAAAAATATATGCAAGCTATATTTGTGACTAATGGCTCCTGTGCAGAGGATCAAGCAAAGAAGAGTTAATTTTAAAGGAAAACGTTTTAAAATTGGATCATATTGAGGAACTGTGATTCAATAGACCATGGGATTTACCAACAAAAATATCAATAAAATAAAATAATAGTTTCTGTCTCAGAGAGAGGAATACTACAAGTTGATGAGTAAGTTCTGGGAATTATTCAAATGCTGAAATTAGCTTTTAAAGTTCAAAATTAGTTCTAATGTTATCAAAAACACTGCAGTAAGATGCCTCAATTTGTTCAAAAGGAATAGAATAAAAAGATTTGTTAGACAGAAGAATGCAGGAGATATTGAATGGAAGAGTCCCTGGAAGGCCCTGGAGCCTCAATCAAGAAGTCATATTCCATGTTAAAATAATGAATCCTCAAATGTCTAAGAAAAAATTACCACATTTTTCTAAAATTTGAAAAATGCATCTCTTCAGCCATTCAGTTCTATTCTAGCCCTTTGGGTGTACCAAGGTAATAAAGAAATGGCTATGTTTGCTTGTGAGAAATTAAAGAGAGTATTTTTAATGACACAGATGTTCTAGTGACAGTGAAATAGACAGACATGGAGGATGGTTTTATTGAACATCATTGTACATAATAGATGCATGTCTGGGCACCTCTTATGCATCTCTTCTATCCTCATAACCCTACCTCTTACCCTTGTCCATCTTTTACCCCAGCCACCCCTCCAGATGCCAGTTTCCCTAGGCATGACCAGCTTCTCACAGGTGCAGTCTAACAGGCCCTCCCTTAAGCCTACACACTTTCTGCCCCAGTATCTTAGAAATCTATTTGGCACTCACACAGAAGTGTGGGGTTTTGACCAGGATGGGTACATTAGACCAATAGGAAATGGAAGCCAATTCTGAAGTGCATTTTATAAGATTCCTCAGAAGTGAAGTACTCACACTCTCTACTCACAGAATTGGCCCCCATGATAGACACATGTTGTTGTTCCTACTTTTTCTCTATGTAATCATGTGTCCCTCACTCTTGCATCTTAGGCTTACATTCCCAAATAAATTAAACCCAAGGCTCTGTCTCAGCCTCTACTTCAAGGGAACCCAGGCAAAGACAGAGCAGTTACTTCTGTCTTTTACATAATAGTTTTTCTTTTTTATTCCTTTTCAGAAAATAATCAAAGTTAGTATTTGCTCCAGTAATCATATAGCTCTACATACTTTATTTAATTGATTATTCTGTGTGTTTATTTTAAAATGCAAGTGACAGACAATAAAGTTAAATTTACATTAGATAGAAAAAACCTCTCAAAACTAGCACCACTGTCTTTTTTTGTGTCAAGACAGATTTAATCCATGGGCCATGTGTAAATGTCAGTTTTACGTGTTCACTTGGCTAGGCTATAACACCCAGTAATACAACCGAACACCAACCTCGGTGTTGCTGTGAATGTTATTTTGTAGATATGGTTAACATCTACAATCAGCTTTCTTCAAGTAGAAGAGATTACCCTGGATAATGTGGGTGGGGGTCATCTAATCAGTTGAAAGACTTTTAAAGCAAAAACTAGATGGCGCTAGTGTGCGAGGCTCTCACAGAGAGAGAGTAAACGAGGCTCTCACAGAGAGGAAACACTAGCTCTTTAAGTGCATCATCCAGGAGGCCACATTGGGATTCATCAAGGAAGCAATGTCAAATCATGGATAGTAGAGAGGAGTGAGGCAGGACAATTGCCTCACTGGGATTGGTGTGGAGCCAGTGGAGGCACCCTATGGAGGGGAAGGGTGAATGAGTGAAAACCCCCAGAAGTCAGACTTTTGCCACTGATCTTTGCAATCCCAGGCACAGGAGATCCCCCTGACCCACTCAAGACCTCCAGACCAACATGGAGAGCAGCTCAAGGCAAAGACACTGCTCAGGCCCACAGGAAGCCCCATGAACCTTGGGTCCATGAGCAACATGGGGCCAGCTGCTGTAGACCTGCCAACAAGGGAGGCTACACTCTTGCATACCCCCAGCATAGGGGCCACATCCATGGTGCTGAGGTGCAGATAGCCTACAGGCTTCATCTCTGCTGCACCTCGCCAGGTGTATTAGTCTATTTTCACACTGCTGATAAAGACATAACCAAGACTGGGCAATTTACAAAAAAAAGATGTTTACTTGGACTCACAGTTCCACATGGCTTGGAAGCCTCACAATCATGGCAGAAGACAAGGAGGAGCAAGTCATGTCTTACATGGATGGCGGCAGGCAAAGAAAGAGAGCTTGTGCGAGGCAACTCCTCTTTTCAAAACCATCAGATTTGTGAGACTTGTTCACTATCATGAGAGCAGCATGGGAAAGACTTGCCCCTATGATTCAATTACCTCCCACCAGGTGCCTCCCACAACACGTGGGAATTCAAGATGAGATTTGGGTGGGGACACAGACAAACCATATCACCGGGCAAACCTGCCCTGGGCAACCACCCCAACCCTGTCTGAGTACTCCATCTGGTTCTCCATTTCCCTGGGAGAGAGCACCCAGAAGTAACCAACAGGCCCACTGGGATAGCCTGCTGCCACCGCTTCACCCCTACTGCTCTCAGGCTGGGGAGGGAACAAAGAGCCTGAGAACTGTCCCAGGCATCTGTACAGAAATGCTTCAGGACTGTTTTCCACTTGGGTCCTTGTCCCTGCTACTCCTCACTCAACAGGAGGGATGGCCTACACCTGTCTGACCTACCCCTGTCTGATGACTTCAGTGATGGTGACCTTGCATTTGTTTGGGGTGGAAATCCCAAAGCCACCCAACAGGCTCTCTGGCATTGTTGCCACAGCAGTACCTGCCCTTGCTACCATCGGGCTAGTGAGGAAACAAAGACCTTGATTCCTGATTGCTTTGCTGGCACCCCCAGTAGCCACAGCCACCCTATGAGGAGAAGGCCAACCTGTCTTCCCCACAAACTGCTGCTGCCCTGCTCCTCACCTAGCAAGCCTTGCCAGCCTCTGCCATGGGCCCACAGCTTAGCTGTTCCACCCTCAGGTGAATATTCCCATTGGCAATGGCTTTGTTCATCTCTTGGGTGGTGCTTTCAGAGTCAACTAATAGCCCTTCTGCCACTGTCTGGTGCTGCGCCTGCTCTTGTTCACCTCAGGCTGGGAAAGGAGCAAAAAGTCTGTGCTTTGCTTGCACCTACAGCACACAACAGCCACCCTATAGGGAGGAGGTCAGATTGTCTTTCCTGAGAGCCCCTCCACTCTTACCCCTGCTCTTTACCAGGCAGGACCAATTCAGCTTGGGCCAGCAGGTAGCCACCCCGCCTCCAGCTGATCATTCCAATTGGCAGCAGCTCTGTGCTCCTCTGGGGTGCAGCTCCCAAAGAAAGACACTCTGTCATTGTTACTGCCAAGGCCCTTGCCTCTGCCTCTGCTGCCACCAAGCTGGGGAGGGAATAAAAAGCCTGACCTTGCCCCAGGGCTACAGTGCACAGCTCAGGATTGTCAAGGTAAGATCTGTGGTCAGCACGTGAGTAAGAGAAGCCTACACTCTTAGAGGGATAGATTGCTTGGGTTTGGGGGTGTACCATTGGAGTAGGGTGTGCCTCTCTCTCCAGGGTTGGCCTGGGAAAGGTAACACCTATCTCCTTGATGTGGTGTCTGCCCCAGAGAACCCCACATCCTGGAACACCTAACAAAAGAAACATGGGTGCAGTGCTAGTGACAGAAGTGGGCTCCCCCGAAGCGCAGGAGTGGACCTTGTAAGGGGGTCACCACTCTCTGCCTGTCACCACAGAGCATGGCTGCAAGCATGAGGAGATACAGAGGAGCAGTGTGGATGAGTAAGAGCCTATCCACCAACCATTACTCTTAAGCACCATATAATAGATCACGGCCCAAATGACAACACTGAAAATATTTTGTTAATACACACTCTTGTGAAATCAAGGGCAAGAAGTCAGCCACAAATAAAGACACTACACAGATCCTTGGTCCTCTGAAAACATCCAGAAATAAAGCCAACTGACTATGCCCATACTATACCACAGTTAAATGAACACCACTCTTCGCATATGAGAAGAACCAGTACACTTGTGGCAATGAAAAATTTCAGTGTCCTCTTACCTTCAAATGCGTCCACTAACTCCCCAGTAATGCTTCTTAAACAGTCAGAAACGACCAAATTGATAGACATAGAATTTATAATCTGGATGGCAGGGAAAGCCATCGAGGCTCAGGAGAAAAGTTGAAATCCCAAATCTAGGAAAATTGTTTAAGAGCTGAAAGATGAAATAATCATCTTAAGAAAGAACCAAGCTGAACTTACAGAGATAAAAAAGTCACCACAAGAATGTCATAATGCAATCAGTAGTATTTACAACAGAATAGACCAAACTGAGGAAATAATCTCTGAGCTTGAAAACCAATAATTCAAATAAACTCAAGAAAAAGGAAAAAAATATTTGAAAAAGTGATCAAAACCTCTGAGAAATATAGGATTATGTAAACAGACCAAATTACAACTCATTACATTCCTGAGAGAAGAGAGAGAATAAGTAATATGGAAAATATATTTGAAGATATTGTCCATGAAAGTTTCTATAATGCCACTAGAGATGTTGACATATAAATTCAAGAAATACAGAAAACCCTGGTGAGATACTATAAAAGACAATCATCCTCAAGGCACATAGTCATTAGATTCATCGAGGTCAACACAAAAGAAAAACATCTTATAGGCAGCTAGAGTTAAGGGTCAAGTCATGTACAAAGGGAACACTATCAGGTTAGCAGTACACCTCTCAGCAGATACACTGCAAGCCAGAAACTGGGGGCCTATTTTCAGCATCATTAAAGAAAAGAAATTCCAACCAATAATTCATATGCTGCCAAACTAAACTTCATAAGTGAAAGAGAAACAAAATTCCCCTCAGACAAGCAAATCCTGAGGGAATATATTTAAACTATGGCACCTTTCAACGAGATCCTTGAGGAAGTGCTAAACATGGAACTAAAACAATGACACTTGCTACCATAGTGATACATTTAAGTGCATAGCACACAGACACTACAAAGCAATCACAAAATCAAGTCTATATAACAACCAGCTAACAACATGAAAACAGGGTCAAAATCTCACATATAAATGTGAATCCTGAATGTAATGGTTTAACACCCCATTTAAAAGACATAGTGACAATTTGGATAAAAATCCGTGATCCAAACCTCTGATGTCTTCAAGAGACCCATCTCACTGTAAGGACACCTTCAGACTTAACGTAAAGGAATGGAGTAAGATCTACTATGCAAATGTAAAACTTAAAAAGAGGAGTTGCTACTCTCATACAAGATAAAATGGACTTTAAATCAATATTAAGAAGGATATTACATGATGATAATGGTACAATCAAAAAGAAGACTTAACTATTTTAAATATATATGCACCAAACATTGGAGCACTCATTCATAACACAAGTTCTTCTTGGCATACAAAATGACTTTGATAACCATAAAATAATAGTGGAAGACCTTAGTACCTCACTATGGTGTTAGATCGATCATTGAGGCAGAAAACTGATAAATAAATTCTGAATTTAAACTCGACACTTAACCAATTGAACCTAATAGGCATATACAGAAAATCCCACCCAACAACTAGAGAATCTTCATTGTTATAAACTATGCATAGAACATATTCTAAAATTGACCAGATTCTCAGTCACAAAGCAAGTCTCAATGAATTTAAAAAACAATGAAATCATGCCAAGCATACTCTTGGACCACAGTGCAATAAAAATAGAAATTACTATCAAGAGGGTCTCTCAAACTGCACAAATTCGTGGAAATTAAACTTGCTCCTGAATAACTCATGGATGAACATCTAAATTAAGGCAGAAATTAAAAATATATATTTGAAATTAGTGAAAATAGGGATACAAGCAACCAAAATCTCTGGGATACAGATAAATCAGTGTTAAGAGGGAAGTTTATAATGCTAAATGTCTTCATCGAAAAGTTAGAAAGATCTCAAGTTAATAATCTAACTTTGCACCTACAGGAACCAGAAAAAAAAATCCAAAGCTAACAGAAGAAAAAAAGAAATAACTAAAATTACAAAAGAGCTTAATGAAATTGGTATGTGAAGAGTCAAATTAAAGATTAATGAAACCAAGAGTTTGTTTTTTGAAAAAGTAAATAAGATCAAAGACTATTAGTTAGATTAACAAAGAAAAAAATAGAAGATCCAAATAAGTACAACCAAAAATGACAAATATGACATTACAACCAGTCTCACAGAAATACAAAATATCCTCAGAGAATACTATGAACAACTGGATGCACACAAATTAGAAAATCTAGAAAAAAAATGATAAATTATTGGAAACTCACAATCTCACAATGAATCAGGAAGAGATTGAAGCCCTGAATAAAACAATATCAAGCTCTGAAATTAAATCAGTAATAAAAACCTACCAACCAATAAACTCTCTAGACCAGATGGATTATCAGTTGAATTCTACTAGACATGCAAAGAAAAATTGGTATCAACCCTACTGAAACTGTTCAAAATAATTGAAGAGATGGGGCTCCCACCTAACTCATTCTATAAAGCCAGTATCAGTCTAACACCAAGATCTGGCAGAGACACGACAACAATGAAAAAGGAAAACGAAAGAAAAAAAGAAAAGGAAAACTTCAGGCCAATAGCCTGGATAAATGTAGATACAAACATTTTTAAGAAAGTATTATCAGACTGAATCCAGTACCACATCAAAAAGTTAATACACCATGATCAAGTGGGCTTTATTTCTGGGATAAGTATGTAAGGCTGCTTTAACATACACAAATCAATAATGTGATTAACCACATAAGCAGAATTAAGAACAACAACCATATAATCGTCTCAGTAGATGCAGAGAAAGATTTCAATACAATTCAACATTCCTTATGATAAAAACTTCAGACGAGGCATTGAAGGAACATATCTCAAGATAATAAGAGTCATCTATGAAAAACCCATAGCCAACATAATACTGAATTCAATGGACAACAATTGGAAACTTTCCCCTGAGAACCAGTACAAAACAAGGATGCTGACTTTCACCACTCTTTTTCAACATATTACGGGAATTCTTAGCCAGAGAAATTAGGCAAGAGAAAAAAAGGAAAGGCATTCAAATAGGAACATAAGAAGTCAAACTATCTCTCTTCACTGATAATACGACCTTATACCTAAAAAGTCCTAAAGACTCTACAAAAGGCTGCAGAAGTATAACATCCAGGCTTATAATAAAATCAAGAACACAATATCACTTTAAATAGCTACAAATAAATGACACACCTAGGAATACAGGTAACCAGGGAGGTGAGAGATCTCTGTACAGAGTACTGCAAAACACTGCTGAAATAAATCAGAGGTGACACAAATAAATGAAAAAACATCCCATGCTCATGGATTGAAAGAATCAATATCATTAAAACAGCCATACTGCCCAAAGTTATTTACAAATTCAATGCAATTTCTACAAAACTAACAATGCCATTTTTCACAGAATTAGAAAAAGCTATTGTAAAATTCATATGGAACCAAAACAGAACCCAAATAGCCAAAGCAATTCGAAGCAAAAAGAATGAAGCCAGGAGCATCACACTACCCAACTTCAACTTCAAACTATAATGTAAGGCCACAGTAACTAAAACAGTTTGTACAAAAAAACAAACAAACAAACAAAAAAAAACACTCACAGATCAATAAGACAAAATAGAGAACTCAGAAATAAAGCCTCACAATTATAATCATCTGAAATTCAACAAGCCTGACAGAAACAGGCAATGAGGAAAGATTCCCTATACAATAAGTGGTGCTAGGATAATTGAATAGCCATGTGCAGGTGAATGAAACTAGATCAGTAACATTCACCATATGAAAAAATTAACCAAATGGATTAAATATTTTATTTATTTATTTATTTTGAGATGAAATCTGGCTCTGCCATCCAGGCTGGAGTGCAGTGGTGCAATCTTGGCTCACTGCAACTTCCCCCTCCCAGGTTTAAGTGATTCTCCTGTCTCAGCCTCCCAAGTAGCTGGGATTACAGGCATCTATCACCAAACCCAGTTAATTTTTTATATATCTTTTAGTAGAGACAGGGTTTCATCATGTTGGCCAGGCTGGTCTCGAACTCCTGCCCTCAGTTGATCTACCCTCCTCGACCTCCAAAAGTATTGGGATTACACGCATGAGGCACCATGCCCAGCCACAAGTGGAATAAATATTTAAATGTAAGACCTAAAATTACAAAAATCCTTGAAGACAATCTTGAAACATACTTTTGGACATTGGCCTTGGCAAAGACTTTTTTGGCTAAGTTCCCAAAAGCAATTCCAACAAAACCAAAAATTGGACCTATTCAAATTATAGAGCTTCTGCACAGCAAAAGAAAATATCAATAGAATAAATAGACAACCTATAGAATGGGAGAAAATTTTCACAAACTATGTATCTGACAAAGGTTTAATATCCAGAATCTATAAGGAACTTAAGCAAATCAACAAGCCAAAAACAAAAACAAATAACCCTATTAAGAAATGGGTAAAAGACATGAACAGACACTTCTCAAAAGAAAACATACAAGAGGCCAATAAATATAAAAAATGCTCAGCATCAATAATCATCAGAGAAATGAAAATCAAAACCACAATGAGACACCATCTCACACTAGTCAAATGGCCATCACTAAAAAAAAAAAAAAAAAAAAAAAAAAAAAAAAAAAAAAAAAAAAAAAAAAAAAAAAAAATGTAAAAATAACACATACTGGTGAGACTGAGGAAAAAAGGGAATACTTACACACTCTTGGTAGGAATGGAAATTAATTCAGCCCCTCTGGAAATCAGTTTGGAGATTTATCAAACAACTTAAACAGAGCTACTATAACATTCAAACCAGCAATCCCATTACTGGGTAGAGTTTCAAAGGAAAATATACCATTATGGGAAAAAGATACATGCAGTGTGGTGGGGTTGGAGTGGGGTGGGGGGAGAGAGGGGTGGCCATGAAGGCCAACTAGAAGCAACTAGTATGTGCAACTCTCACAGAGAGAAACAGAAGTGTGAGTAAATATAGCACTTTCAACTAAAACATCTAGGTACATGCATCGGGATTAACCAAGGAAACAACTCAACCCATGGAGAATGGAGAAAAGCAAGGCAAGACCTTGCCTTGGTCCTCCTGGGAGTGACTTGAAGCCAGGGAAACCTCCTCCATCAAGTAAGTGGCGAGTGAATCTGTGACCTGAGAACCGATGCTTCTTCCACAGATCTTTGCAATCCTCAGGTCAGGAGATCTGCTCATGAACCCTCTCCACCAGGACCTTCAGTCTGACACACAGAGCTATGTAGTGTTTTGGCAGAGCAGCCACTCAGGCTCATGAGGAGATGAGAGAGCCTTAGACACACAGGCTCTCCAGGCTTCCTGGCAAAAGCAGCTGAAACTCTGGCCAAACAGGAGTTTAGACCCTTGTACAACCCCTAAGAAAGGGGGTCAATCCAGAGGGCTGAGCAGTGACAGTCTGCAAGCCCCACTTTGATGGCACCTCACAGGATAAGACCCAGTAGCTTAGAATTCCAGCCAGCCACCTGTACCTGGAATTGTAACTCCCTGAGATGGAGCTTCCAGGGGAAGAGGTGAGTCATTGTCTTTGCTGTTTGGGTGACTTAGCTGTTACAGGCTTAGGACTTTGGAGAGTTGAAGCCAACCAGGGGCAGAAGCAGTCCCCCAGCACAGCTGCTCTACAAACATGGCCATTGTTGATACCTGCAAGAACTGGAAAATCGGAGGTGAATAGAGACTAGAGCAGACCCCCAGCATACCACAGCAGCCCTATGGAAAAGTGACCAGACTGTTACATGGGTGCCTATTCCCATATCTCTTCACTGGGCAGGTCCTCCAGGCTTGGGATCCAGCTATCTCCTGCTAGAGCTATAGAGAAACAGCTTATCAACTTCCTGGACAGGGCCCCCAGGAACAACTGAAAGCCTCTCTGCCACTGCCTCTGCAGTGAAATTTCTGCCTCTGCATTTGCTACCCTCAGACTAACAAAGAAGCAAAGATCCTAAGGGTCTTATCCACACCTATAATAAGCTGCAGTCAACCCAAGGAGAGGATGCCAGTCCATCTCACATGGGTACCAACCCTACCCCACTGCTTGTTACCAAACAGGGAACTCCTGACTTGGGCCCACAGCATGAACCCGCCATCCTGGGTTCGTTGCACTGAACAATTGCTGACCTGCATCTCTCTAAGGGGTAGCCCCTAGGTGACAAGCAAAAGACCCTGGCCACAACCACTATGAAGGTACCTTCTTCTACTGCTGCCACACTGGGGAAGGGACATAATACTGAGATTACCCCAGAGCTTCAGTGGACAGCCCAGGTGTGCCCAGCTGTGATCTACAACCAGTACTCAAGGGGGAGAAAACCCACCCTTTCAGATAATTGAGAGGAAACATGACTGCAACTTTTAAGAAACATAAGGGAGTCACACAACCAAGCAAAGGTCTACCAACTGACCAATACACATAAGTGTCACCTATTGGCTCATTCCCCAAAAGCTTAACATCAAAAACACCTTGCTAATATGCCCCCTCTGAAACCAAAGACAAGAAGTCAGCTTCAAATAAAGACCTATGCAAAGCCCCAGCCCTGTGCAAACAACCAGAAAATAAATCTATTGACTGTACTCAATCTACACTGCAGTTAAAGAAACACACATATGCAGAGATGAGAAATAATTAATGCAGGAACACCAGTAATTCAAGTGGCCAGTGTCGTATGTCCTTCAAACAACGACAGCAGTTCTTAACAAGAGTTCTTAATCAGGCTGAGGTTTCTGAAATGACAGAAATATAATTCATAATGTGCATGGGAATGATCATCAAGATACACCAGGATAGCAAAACCCAAGACAACGAAAGAGTCACAATATAACAATACAGGAGTTGAAGGAGCTGGTATAAGAAACAACCTAATGAATTTGACAGAATTTCACAATACAATCACACATATTAACAGCAAATAAATCAAGCTGAGGAAAGAATCTCAAAACTTGAAGACTGGCTCTCTGAAATAAGACAGTCCGACAAAAATAAGAAAAGGAAGAAATGAACAAAACCTCGGAAAAGTTTGGGATTACATAAAGACATCAAATCTACAAACCACTGGCATCCTTGAAAGCGAGGGAGGAAAAGGAAACAACTTGGAAACTGTATTTCAGGATATTGTTCAAGAAAATTTCTCCAACCTTGCTAGAGAGGCCAACAGACAAATTCAGGAAACACAGACAACTCCTGCAAGATTCTACACAAGAAGCTCATCCTGAAGACACATAACTGTCAGAATTTCCAAGGTCTAAATGAAAGAGTGTTAAAGGCAGGTAGAGAGAAAAGGCAGGTCACTTACAAAGGGGACCCCATGAGGCTATCAGCAGACCTCTCACCTGAAACCCTGCAAGCCAGAAGAGACTGTAGGCTTAAAGAAAAAAAAAAAAAAAAAAAAAAACTTCAATCAAGCATCTTATATCCAGCCAAATTAAACTTCCTAAGCAAAGGAGAAATAAGATCTTTTTCAAATAAGCAAATGCTGAGGGTGTTCGCTACCACTAGACCTGCCTTACAAGAGATCTTGAAAGGAGCACTAAATATAGAAAGGAAAGACTGCTACCAGCTGACACAAAAACATACTTAAACTCACAGACCCATGACACTATAAAGCAATCACACAAATAAGCTGGCATAATAACCAGCTAACAACACAATGACAGGCTCAAATGCACACATATTAATAATAATCTTGAATGTAAACATGCTAAATTCCCCACTTAAAAGGCTCAGAGTGGTAAGTTGGATAAAAAAGCAAGACCCAATGGTATGCTGTCTTTAAGAAACCCACTTCAAAGGTAATCACACCCATAGGCTCAAAATAAAAGGATGGAGGAAAATCTACCAAACAAATGGAAAACAGAAAAAAGCAGAGATTGCAATCCTTATTTCAGACAAAACAGAGTTCAAACCAACAAAGATCAAAAAAGGCAAAGAAGGGCATCACATAATTGTAAAGGGTTCATTTCAATAAGAAGACATAACTATCCTAAATATGTATGTATCCAACACAGGAGCACCCAGATTTATAAGGCAAGTTATTAGATACCTACCAAGAGACACAGACTCCCACACAACATTAGTGGGAGATTTCAACACTCCACTGATAGTATTAGATCATCAAGGTAGAAAATTAACAAAGATATTCAGGAACTTAACTCAACATTGGACCAAATGGATCTGATAGACCTCTACAAAGCTCTTCTCCCTAAAACAACAGAATATATATTCTCATTGCCACATAGCATATACTCTAAAATTGACCACATAATTGGACATAAAACAATCCTCAGCAAATGCAAAAGAACCAGAATTATACCAAGCACACTCTAAGACCACAACACAATAAAAACGGAAGTTAAGACTGAGAAAATTACTTAAAACCACGCAATTACATGGAAATTAAACAACATGCTCCTGGATAACTTTTGGGTAAATTATTAAGGCAGAAATCAAGAAGTTATTTGAAACTAATGAGAACAGAGACACAACATACTAGAACTTCTGGGACACAACTAAGAGAGTGTTAAGAAGGAAATTCTTGTGGCCACTAAATGCTGATGCAAAACAGTTAGAAAGACCTCAAACTAAAAACCTAGCATCTCAACTGAAAGAATGAGAGAATCAACAACTGAAACAAGAGTGGAACTGAAGAAAATCGAGACACAAAAAGCCATTCAAAAGAGCAAAGAGGCCAGGCTTGGTGGCACACGCCTGTAATCTCAGCACTTTGGGAGACCACGGTGGGCAGATCATGAGGTCAAGAGATCGAGACTATCCTCGCCAACGTGGTGAAACCCCATCTCTACTAAAAAATAAATAAATAAATAAATAAAAAATTAAAAAAATCAGCTGGGCATGGTGGTGTGCACGCCTGTAGTCCCAGCTACTCAGGAGGCTGAGGCAGGAGAGTCTCTTGAACTCGGGAAGCAAGCAGAGGTTGCAGTGAGCCGAGATCACATCACTGCACTCCAGCCTGGCAACCGAGTGAGACTCTAGCTGAAAAAAAAAAAAAGAGCAACGAATACAGGAGTTGTTTTACGTAAAATTTAATAAGATAGACAGACTTCTAGCCAGAGTAATAAAGAAGAAAAAAGAGAAAACCCAAATAAACACAATCAGAAATGACAAAGGGAATGTTACCACTGACCCCACAAAAATAAAAATAACCATCAGAAATTACTACACCTACCTCTATGCACACAAACTAGAAAACTGAGGAGAGATGGATAAATTCCTGGATACATACCCTCCCAAGACTAAACCAGGAAGATATTGATTCCCTAAGCAGACCAACAACAAACTCCAAAATTGATTCAGTAATAAATATCCTACCAACCAAAACAGCCTAGGACCTGGTGGATTCAGAATCATTCCTACTGAAACTTTTACAAACAATTGAGAAGGGGGGACACCTCCCCAACTCATTCAATGAGGCCAGTCCTATCCTGAAACCAAAACATGGCAAAGACACAACAATAACAACAACAACAACAACAAACTCCAAGCCTATATTCTTGATGAACATTGATGCAAAAAATCCTCAAAAAAATACTCGCAAAATGAATCCAGCAGCACATCAAAAAACTAATCCACTGCAATCAAGCAGGCTCCATCCCTGGAATATGAGATTGGTTCAACATACACAAATCAATAAATGTGCTTCATCACATAAACAGAATTACAGACAAAAACTACATGATTACCAAAATAGACATAGAAAAAGCTTTCAATAAAATTTAATGGTCCCTCATGTTAAAAAGTATCAATAAACTAGGTATTGAAGGAACATATCCCAAGATAATACGAGCCATCTATTACAAACCCACAGCCAACATCGTAGTGAATGGTTAAAAGCTGGAAGCATTTCCCTTGGAAACTGGCGCAAGGATGCCCTGTCTCACCACTTCTATTTGACATAGTCTTGGAAATTTTAGTCAGGGCAATCGGGCATTAGAAAGAAATAAAGTGCATCAAAATTAGAAGAGAGTAAGTCAAGCTATTTCTGCTTGATTCTACATCTAGAAAATCCCATAGTTTCAGCCCAAAAGCTCCTTAATCTGATAAAGAACTTCAGCAAAGTTTCAGAATACAAAATCAATATACAAAAATCACTAGCATTGCTATACACTAACAACAGCCAAGATGAGAGCCAAATCAGGAACAATCCCATTGACAATTGCCAAGAAAACTCCAATAAAATACCTAGGAATAAAACTATCCAGGAAAGTAAAAGATCTCTTCAATGAGAATTACAAAACATTCCTTGAAGAAATACTAGATGACACAAACAAATGGAAAAATATCCCATGTTCATGGACAGGAAGAATCAATATCATTACAATATCCATACTGCCCAAAACAACTAACAGATTCAATGCTATTCCTATCAAACTACCAAAAACATTCTTTGCAGAATCAAAAAAAAAAAAAAAAAAAACTGTTTAAAACTTTATATGGAACCACAAAAGAGCCAGAATAGCCAAGGCAATCCTATGTAAAAAGAACAAAACTGGAGGCATCACATTACCTGTCTTTAAACTATACTACAGGGCTGCAATAATGAAAATAGCATGATACCGCTACTAAAACAAGCATATAGACCAATGAAACAGAATATGCAGCCCATAAAGAAGGCTTCTCATCCATGACTATCTGACCTTTGACAAAGATAACAAAAACAAGTATTGGAGAAAAGACTCTATTCAATAAATGTGCTAAAATAACTGGCCAGTCATTTGCAGAAGATTCAGCTGGACCACTTTTTTGCACGATATACAAAAACCAACTCAAGATAAATGAAAGAATTAACTGTAAGATCCCAAACTATAAAAACCCTGTAAGACAAACTAGGCAATACCATCCTGGACATAGGAGCAGGCAAAGATTTCATGACAAAGATGACAAAAGCAATCACAACAAAAGCAAAAACTTACAAGCGGGATCTAATTAAGCTTAAGAGCTTCACCACAGCAACAGGAACTATTGACAGAGTAAAACATACAGAATGGGAGAAAATACATGCAAACTTTTCATCTGACAAATGTCTAATGTCTAGCATCTATAAGCAATTTAAACTTACAAGAGAAAAACAAAGAACCCCATTAAAAGGTTGGCAAAGGACACGTACACTTTTAAAAAGAAGACAAACGTGTGCCAACAAGCATATGGAAAAAAAGCTCAATATCTTGATCATTAGACAAATGCAATTCAAAACCACAATGAGATACAATCTCACATCAGTTAGAATGGCTATAATTAAAATGTCAAAAAAAAAAAAAAAAAAAAAAACCCAGATGCTGGCAAGCTTGCAGAGAAAAGGAAACACTTATACACTTTTGATGTGAGTATAAATTAGGTCAGCCATGTGGAAAGCAATGTGGGCCATTCCTCAAAGAGCTAAAAACAGGACTACCATTCCACCCAGCAATCTCATTACTGGGTACAGACCCAGGGGAATATGTATCTTTCTGCCATAAAGACACATGCATGTAAATGTTCATTGCAGCACTATTCACAATGGCAAAGACATGGAATCAACCTAAATGCCTATCAATGACAGAAAGGCTGAAGAAAGTGTGGTACATATACACCATGGAATACTATGCAGACATGAAAAATGAGATCATGTCTTCTGTGGAAACATGGATGAAGCTGGACACTATTATCATTAGCAACCTAATGCAGGGACAGAAACCTTAACACTGCATGTTCTCACTTATAATTGGGACATAAATGATAAGAACTCACGAATATATAGAAGGAAATAGCAGACACTGTGGTCCACTTGAGGGTGGAGGATGGGAGTAGGGAGAGGAGCAGAAAAGATAACTATTGGGCACTGGGCTTAATACCTGACTGATGAAATAATCTGTACAATAAACCTTTGTGACATGAGTTTGCCTATGGAACAAACCTTCACATGTATCCCTGAACCTAAAATAAAATTTTTTCTTTTAAAAAAAGAAAAAGACACATGCACTCCTATGTTCATATCTGTACTTTTCACAATAGGAAAGATATGGAATCAATCTAAGGGTCCATCAGTGATAGATTGCATAAAGAAAATGCAGTACATGTACACCATGGCATACTATGCAGCCATTAAACAGCATGGAATCTCATCATTTGTAGCAACATGGATGGACCTGGAGGCCATGATCCTAAGTGAATTAATGCAGGAACAGAAAACCAAATGCCACGTTATTACTTATAAGTGAGAATTAAATATTGAGCACTCACCGAAGATAAACATGAACAATAGACATTGTGGACTACTAGACGGTAGAGGAAGGGAAGGAAGAGTTGCTTGAAAAACTACTTACTGGGTACTATGTTCACTACCTGAGTGCAATATACCCACGTAACAAACGTGCACATATATCTCCTGTATCTAAAATAAAATTTTTTTAAAGACAAAACATGGTGGGCGGAGCAAGATGGCCGAAGAGAAACAGATCCAGTCTCCAGCTCCCAGCGCGAGCAACACAGAAGACAGGTGATTTCTGCATTTTCAGCTGAGGTACTGGATTTATCTCACTAGGGAGTGCCAGACAATCGGTGCTGGTCAGCCGTTGCAGCCCAACCAGCGAGATCTGAAGCAGGGCGAGGCATCGCCTCACCTGGGAAGTGTAAGGGGGAAGGGAATCCCTTTTCCTAGCCAGGGAAACTGAGACACACAACACCTGGAAAATCGGGTAACTCCCACCCCAATACTGCGCTTTAAGCAAACGGGCACACCAGGAGATTATATACCACACCTGGCCGGGAGGGTCCAACGCCCACGGAGCCTTCCTTATTGCTAGCACAGCAGTCTGTGATCTAACCGCAAGGCAGCAGCGAGGCTGGGGGAGGGGTGCCCACCATTGCTGAGGCTTAAGTAGGTAAACAAAGCCCTGGGAAGATCGAACTGGGTGGAGCTCACAGCAGCTCAAGGAGACCTGCCAGTCTCTATAGGCTCCACCTCTGGGGACAGGGCACAGCTAAAGAACAACAACAACAACAAAAAGCAGTAGAAACCTCTGCAGATGCAAATGACTCTGACAGCTTTGAAGAAAGCAGTGGATCTCCCAACACGGAGGTTGAGATCTGAGAATGGACAGACTGCCTGCTCAAGTGGGTCCCTGACCCCTGAGTAGCCT
>NW_016812090.1:667422-670429 GCF_001698545.2 Rhinopithecus bieti | reverse complement strand
TATTCATACAGCCAACAGACACATGAAAAAATGCTCATCATCACTCGCCATCAGAGAAATGCAAATCAAAACCACAATGAGATACCATCTCACACCAGTTAGAATGGCAATCATTAAGAAGTCAGGAAACAACAGGTGTTGGAGAGGATGTGGAGAAATAGGAACACTTTTACACTGTTGGTGGGATTGTAAACTAGTTCAACCGTTATGGAAAACACTATGGCGCTTCCTCAGGGGTCTAGAACTAGAAGTACCATATGACCCAGCCATCCCATTACTGGGTATATACCCAAAGGATTACAAATCATGCTAATATAAAGACACATGCACACGTATGTTTATTGCGGCACTATTCACAATAGCAAAGACTTGGAATCAACCCAAATGTCCATCAGTGACAGACTGGATTCAGAAAATGTGGCACATATACACCATGGAATACTATGCAGCCATAAAAAAGGATGAGTTTGAGTCCTTTGTAGGGACATGGATGCAGCTGGAAACTATCATTCTCAGCAAACTATCACAAGAACAGAAAACCAAATACCGCATGTTCTCACTCATAGGTGGGAACTGAACAATGAGATCACTTGGACTCGGGAAAGGGGACATCACACACCGGGGCCTATCACGGGGAGGGGAGAGGGGGGAGGGATTGCATTGGGAGTTATATCTGATGTAAATGATGAGTTGATGGGTGCTGAGGAGTTGATGGGTGCAGCACACCAACATGGCACAAGTATACATATGCAACAAACCTGCACGTTATGCACATGTACCCTAGAACTTAAAATATAATAAAAAAAATAAAAGAATAAAATTAGGCAGCTGAAAGAGAAAAAGAAAAAAAAAGGCAAAACATGAGATTTCCCATAGAAGAAAAAAAATATGCATCAGTACTGCAGCATCAACTCCAGCCTGAAAGCTTCCAGCATGCTAATCTGCCCTATTTCAAACTTTCTAGTCCCCACAATCACAGTAGCCAAATAATTCTAACATCTGTCTTTTTCTCGCTCTCTTTCAATGTACCTACATATCACATATATATAATGTGTGTATATGTATTACATGCATATTACATTATGTTTGTATATATGTATGTATCTCACTATATATATGCATATGTCTGTATCTCACTGGTTTTGAAAGATATATGTGTGTGCATATGAATTGATCTCACTAGTTTTGTTTCTCTGGTGAAGAAGAAATTGTATATCATGTAATATTTAAACATAATATTCTAAATGTATTATACTGTTTAATTCATTACATGAAAAAAAAACTGTTGGCATAAAGAAAATATTTATATTGAGTAAATTACATGAGGACCAACATATGAATATTTCTTACAGAAGAATTCCAAATCCTTTCAAAGAGAATGCACTCCTTTCTAGGAAGGTAAGCTAGAATTAATGACTCACTTTCACAGAGTAAAGTAGGGAAAGTTTTTTTTTTTAAAAAAAGCAATATTACAGTGGCAGAAGCTAGGAAATACTAGTTTACTCAAGTAATGAAGCTTAGCATCATCAGTGATATCACATGGATAGCATGGACTCCAATGTGATGTGACAAGAAAAGCACTTCACAAACACCTCTATGCAAATAAACTAGAAAACCTAGAAGAAATAGATAATTTCTTGGACACTTACACTCTCCCAAGACGAAGCCACGAAGAAGTTGAATCACTGAATAGACCAATAGTAGGCTCTGAAATTGAGGCAATAATTAATAGCCTACCAACCAAAAAAAGTCCAGGACCAGATTGATTCACAGCCGAATTCTACCAGAGGTACAAGGAGATGGTAACATTCCTTCTGAAACTATTCCAATCAATAGAAAGAGAGGGAATCCTCCTTAAATCATTTTACGAGGCCAACATCATCCTGATACCAAAGCCTGACAGAGATACAACAAAAAAAAGAGAATTTTAGACCAATATCCCTGATGAACATCAATGCAAAAATCCTCAATAAAATACTGGCAAACCGGATCCAACAGCACATCAAAAAGCTTATCCACCATGATCAAGTGGGCTTCATCCCTGGGATACAAGGCTGGTTCAACATACGCAAATCAATAAATGTAATCCAGCATATAACCAGAACCAAAGACAAAAACCACATGATTCTCTCAATAGACGCAGAAAAGGCCTTTGACAAAATTCAACAGCCCTTCATGCTAAAAACGCTCAATAAATTCGGTATTGATGGAACATATCTCAAAATAATAAGAGCTATTTATGACAAACCCACAGCCAATATCATACTGAATGGGCAAAAACTGGAAGCATTTCCTTTGAAAACTGGCACAAGACAGAGATGCCCTCTCTCACCACTCCTATTCAACATAGTGTTGGAAGTTCTAGCCAGGGCAATCAGGCAAGAGAAAGAAATAAAGGGTATTTAGTTAGGAAAAGAAGAAGTCAAATTGTCCCTGTTGGCAGATGACATGATTGTATATTTAGAAAACCCCATCGTCTCAGCCCAAAATCTCCTTAAGGTGATACGCAACTTCAGCAAAGTCTCAGGATACAAAATCAATGTGCAAAAATCACAAGCATTCTTATACACCAGTAACAGACAAACAGAGAGCCAAATCAGGAACAAACTTCCATTCACAATTGCTTCAAAGAGAATAAAATACCTAGGAATCCAACTTATGTAAAGGACCTCTTCAAGGAGAACTACAAACCACTGCTCAGTGAAATAAAAGAGGACACAAACAAATGGAAGAACATACCATGCTCTTGGATAGGAAGAATCAATATTGTGAAAATGGCCATACTGCCCAAGGTAATTTATAGATTCAATGCCATCCCTATTAAGCTACCAATGACTTTCTTCCCAGAATTGGAAAAAACTGCTTTAAAGTTCATATGGAACCAAAAAAGACTCCACATTGTCAAGATAATCCTAAGCCAAAAGAACAAAGCTGGAGGCATCACACTACCTGACTTCAAACTATATTACAAGGATACAGTAACCAAAACAGCATGGTACTGGTACGA
>NW_016812090.1:659115-666448 GCF_001698545.2 Rhinopithecus bieti | reverse complement strand
ACAATTTAAGATGCCAAAATGGAGGATACAATGTATATGGCAAATATTTTTACTATCTTTGCAACTTTTCTTTAAATCTAAAATTATTCCAACATAAAAATTTGCTTTAAAAAGCTAAAATGTTTACTTGTCTTCATGATTTATTAAGTCATAGCAATATTTGATAAATTTGACAAGCACTGATGATACAAATGTTTTGAAATTTTTCCATGGTTAAAATATTTTTATTTAATATAAACTGCTAGTAAGTTAATAATCATGAAAGTTTTATTATGCACACAGAGAGAAAAACCTTCATATAAAAGCCAAATTTGACATTAGCTAAGTCAAAATTTTTTAACTTTAGGAAAAAATTCTGAAGACCTTAAAATCAAAGAGAATACTACATGATATATATCATGATTTTTCTCTCTCATTTTCTTCCAATTAACTCTGGAAAGTAAGTTCTAAGTTGGAATTTTATGGATGATTATGTAAATTCTGTTATATTATTCATAACAATACAAAATGATCTATAAACAGACCTCTGACATTTTGTCATGTTTGTGCTAAATATTGGTTACAAAATATTAGAAAGCAATATATCTTGATGTCAAAAGAAAGCTATTTGGTATAAACCAACACAATCATAAAATTTAATAAAATAGTATATATTTGTATAATTGATATTTCAACATGCATTGGCAAAACATTATGTTATACAAGGGAACTAAAAAATTATGAAACGTTTTCTTCTCCTTTTTTTATGACAGTAAGAGAAAAAACAAATTTTTGTTTATTAAGTTCAGTTCATTTCTTATTTGACTCA
This sequence comes from Rhinopithecus bieti, assembly GCF_001698545.2. Lineage (NCBI taxonomy): Eukaryota > Metazoa > Chordata > Mammalia > Primates > Cercopithecidae > Rhinopithecus > Rhinopithecus bieti. The sequence goes on along the minus strand of NW_016812090.1, from coordinate 665,640 downwards.
TATTATTACTTGTTTCCTAATTAGTATCTTTGTTTCCTAATCAGTATCTTGTTTCCTAATCAGTATCTTGTTTCATAATCAGTATCTTTCCTGGTTTTGTTTAGGGCAATGTGCTTAATGAAAATACGTATATGTCTAGTGGTAGATGTGAGACCTTGCTACATAAAGTAAGATGGAGCAGATGTCTCCTAAGAAGTGGCTTCTAAGAACACGTAGTTTCTCGAATGCAGATGAAAGTCTTAGTTCGTTTGCTCTTTGCTCTTTGTTCTTTTTATCTTGTCTATCCTGGAAGTAGATCAGTCATCTTTTAACCACTGGGATAAAGCGCATATATTTTAAAAAGCAGAACAGGAAGCTTGAATAACCCCAAATTTTGCTTACCTAAGCAATTTCATCAACTTTGGACAGCCTACTTACAGATTTCTAATAACCGATAAATATAAGCCATTATTTAGTTAAAACACTATTACAAAGTTTCTTATGCATGAAAATTCCATCATGCTATATACTATCTTTTGTGTCAGAAATTGGTTATAGAACAGCTTGCTCACTTTGGGTTTGGAATTATAGACGACTGGGATATTGAAAATTGAATTCTTTGATGATCCAAAAGATAGGAGGAGGGTTTTGTAGCACCTTTCATTGTGGTTGGTAATTTTGAAAATACAGTGATAGTCCTTTCCTCTCCCTGCCACTATTAATGCTGTTTCTTGGCTAAAGGATGGTTTTGTTTCACATAGAAATTTTTTTCAAAATTACCACCTACGTATTAACACCATTTATTTATTGGTGTATATGACTATATTTTATCTCTCTATCTCTAGAATGTTATTTTTATCCTTTTTTATATTTAACTTTTTACATAACATTCTTACATTTGGATGGCTGTTCTTTAATTATATAATTTAATGCAATCATAACAGCTTCATGTCTTCTTATAAAGCATAGCTTTTTAATATGAATCATGCTTTATTCTTAAATATTTAATGCACTGTTAGGAAGAAGTTATAAAGAGTATATTCTATTATCTGTGTTACCTGTGTTAAACAGTCCCATGTCAGTTGTTTAGGGAAAATCGTAGGATAGTGTTTGGTTGTGCATAGCCAAAAAAAAAAAAACTGCTTCCCAAAAATGTAAATAACATTAAAATCACTCATATTTGGCTGGGTGCATTGGCTCACACCTGTAATCCCAGCACTTTGGGAGGCTGAGGCAGGAGGATTACCTGAGGTCAGGAATTCGAGACCAGCCTGGCCAACATGGTGAAATGCCACGTCTACTAAAAATACAAAAATTAGCCAGGCGTGGTAGCACATGCCTGTAATCCCAGCTACTTGAGAGGTTGAGGTAGGAGAATTGCTTGAGCCTTGGAGACGGAGACTGCAGTGAGCCCAGATCGTGCCATTGTACTCCAGCCTGGCCAACAGGGTGAGACTGTCTCAAAAAAAAAAATAAAAAATCACTCATATTTATTCAGAAAGCCTGGAGATAGACAGTCCAGGTATGTTATTGCTGTTTCCTGGTGTCATCAGAGATTGTGTAGTAAATAGTTTAACCTTACTCAAAGAGAGGTCTATTCTTTTTTCTTGGTTCCGAGGCAGAAATCCCTAAATCCTTAGAATATCCTGCCTGATGAAAGTCTGTTTCCCTGGGGGGTTTGGGCCAGCTATATATAACAGCGTGGTTTACAGTGAGAGCTTTGTGCAGCACCAACACTGTGATGTAGGTTGAGGATCTTAAGCTGGACCAGATAGTAACAAGATGATTTAGGATGCTGGCTTTGGGTCACAGAACAGTTGACTTCCAGAAGAGTTGGAGACAGAGGTCAGAAACATGGGTGATTACCAAGATTCACATGATAGACTCTAGACACCAAGGCTCTGCTGAGCTTCCCTGGTTAGGCATAATCTGTGCATATTGTTACACTTTGTTGCTGGGAAATTAACGTTGTCCACATCTCCAAGGGGAGATGACAACTGTAAGTTGGAAGCTAGACCCTCTGTGTTTGGAACTTACTTGGGCTTTCCCTTATGTGCCTCTTCCCTCGACTTTATTTAATCCTTTAACTGTAGTATTACCATAACCATAAGTAAAACAGCTTTAGTGAGGTCTGAGAGTTCTAGCAAATTATCAAACCTAAGAGTGGTCTTGGGCAATCCTGAGATTTGCAGTTGGTGTCAGAAGTAAGAGTGTTCTTATAGATTATTCCTCTATTTTCGCAGGAATCCAGCTTCTATTTTTTCTTCTTTCCGAGGAATGGCTTCTATCCTCTAATTTACTTTATGATCTAAGGTGGATGCTAGAATCCCAGACAATGTATCATCATTTAAACCTGAAAGAAGCAGCAAGGTGTTGTGGCAAGGAACAAATATTGTTCCTTTTTCTATACTTACTTTCTATATAACAAAAAATATTACCACCGGTATAACAAAAGTATTTATATGAACTTTTTCATTGTTGTATTCATGGACAAATGATGCCAAGACATATATCTTCGCTTTAAAATAAAACAAAGCCATTCATCTTGTTACTTGTTCCCAAAACATGACATACAAGATTATTCTTTTAAAAATTGTTTTTGTAGTTGTCATCAGCATACATCTGAGAGAAACTCTACCATGTTTTGGTCATTTCAAGTAACTCTGTCTAGCATTTCTTTGATATGAAGATCTATTTTTAACTTTATTCACTCCTAATATAGAGGGGAAATACATATCTTCACTGACCCAAAGCTTGGTAAACTTGCTCTAAGCAGCCCTCCTAGAAATTCTAAACATCATATTTAGTTACAAGCCTGGCTAAGACTTAATCACATGGCCACACTTAGCTGCAAAGGAACTTAGGAAGTATTTTCATTCAGGTGACAACATTATCAAGTAAAAGTCAAAATTATGTTTCTTAAAGAGAAAGAGAGCATAAAGTTTGGGGTAGACAACTGGTGATCTCTGGCGCATGGTCTATAAATAGTCTCTTTAATGTGACAAAAGCAATATATGTAAATAAATTTTTTGAGAAATAAAAATTATTTTTATAATGCCATTTTGATTATGGAAATAAAATATTTCAATATTGGACACATGGTTTTAAGAATCAATTATATAAAGTTACCCAATAAAATATAAACAAAAAGACTCATACACAAATCTGCAGTATTATTCATAACAGACAAAAACTGGAAACAATCCAAATGTCTGTCAGCTAGTGAGATGTTTTAAAAATATGGTAAATTCAACAATGGAATACTATACATCAATGAAAGGGAATGAACCACTGATTCTACAAAAACATGGATTTATCTCCAGTCACTATGCTAAGTGAAAAAGCCATACAAAAAAGACCATAGGGCATGATTTCATTTACATGGAATCTCCAGAAAAGGCAAATGTGTAATGACAGAAAGTGAAGTGAAGGCAGCAAAAAGGCATAAGAAAATTTTTTGGAATAGTGGGCATATCCTAAAATTTGATTGTGATAATGATTACATGATGCAATAAATGTACTAAAAGTCTTGAATTATATTCTTACAAGTGGATTTTACAGTATATAAATTTTGCTTCAATAAAATTATTTTTAAATAAATTAATTATGTGAGCTTCCTGGGAATATGTACCTAGGAACTTCCCAACCAAAAGGACAGCCCTGTAAAAGTGAGTGTTCTATAGCAGTCATATGCAGTGATTCTTAAGACTACCTGAGGAGCCCTTTATATTATAATTCTATAATGAAGTTTGTTACAGATAAAAATTCTTGTATCTTATCCTGCCATCCTATGTTGGAGCCAGATAATCTTCATTTTAATAAGTTATTGAAGTAATTATTTTTCACACTAACATTTGAGAACAGCTGGTCAAAAGAGTTAGGTAATGTGGGTTAATAATATAGTACATTGAAGATTTGGGTTAGGAATAGATGGAGAGTTGAATGTTTCTAAGCTCAACTAGGATTTCATTTTTACAGCATGATGCTATTATTAGTGTCAAATATAAAGAAAATCATAAATCTCTTCATATAAAAAGAAATGAATTACTTTCAAGTTTCAGAAACAACATATCTTATAAAATAATATAAATCTATAAAATAAAGTAAAGGCCTAGAACAAAATACTTTGATTCACTGAAGGAAATATCAAGAAAAGGAAGAAAGGAATTTTGAGTGAGACTGAATGAGATTTAATTATAATATGACAAATGGAAGTTGTTTTAAGTTGTTGACATAACTCCTTTTTTAAATGTCAGAAATGTAGTAAACATATTCTAAATGCAGAAAAACAAGTTAATGACAACACAAAGAAATACTAATTTTTGTCTGAGCTCTAGAGAGAAATATGATCCCGGGAGGTTTCAAAATAGGAAATTAGTTTAATCAAGACTAAGAGGTCACAGTAGTGATGTTGCCGTAATAGTAGATACATCATCTGCTTCAAAAGGCAGGGACAGTACGTCCATTTTTGCAGAGAAACTTGTCAGTTCAAAGAAGGTAAAGAGAACAGATATTAAAATATAATAACCATGATTTAATCCTGAATGACTGAATAAATGATGGTAATTTAGAAAGTGATTAAAAATGAGGTAAGGAGTTAAAGAGCTTTGGGGAGCAAAAATAATTATTTCTCAAATAAAATCAGTGACAAATAGGATTGCTATTTTCATAGAAAATTCTACATTATTCTGGAGAACAGAGAAAATAACAAGCAATTTCTTAGCACCAAAAAACATCACTTAAAAAGTTCTTTGCTTGAAATAGCAATTAGTAAGACTAATGATTACCTCAAAATGATACAGAGAAACCTAAAGTGCTTGGAGAAGGCATCTAAAATTATTTGAATTCTTATACTTGGAAAAAATTAGAACTTAAATGGGTACGTTTACTTGCTTATTTCCTCATTCTATAAAATGTAGCTGGTAATATAACCTTCTTCAAACCATTTTGTGAGGATAAAGTTATATGACATGCAAAGTACTTAGCACAACTAACTACCCTTTAACAAAGGGTAGTCATTATTATTATTCTTATGATGACTGCTCTAAAAGGTCAGTTTTTTAAAGACATCTAAATAAAAAGGAAAGACAACCCCATACAACAGTTTTATTCACCAAATTCAAAGACATTCCAAATAGTGATCATTCCCTTAATGTCGTTTTGAGAGGTTTATCTCTCAGCAACTTTGAGCTGTCTTTAGTTTCTAGCACCACTGATTCATGCTTCTCTCTGGTTTTAATCACATTTTTTCCTCTGCTTGGAGTTTTCATTTCTTTCTTTATCTTCCCCACTTCTAACTGCCTAGCTTCACCTCGAGTTTTCTGACAAGTTTGAAAACCTGTACCCCCACTAGTACTAGTTAAGTGTTCCTCCTAAAGAGATCCTAAAATACTTTTTCTGTAATATTACCACTTTTATCACTCCTTAATAACAATGTTTATGTTAGCCAACTTTCTTAAAAACAGAAGATGCTATTTTGTCTTTGTATCTCTTTGTCAGAATAGAGGCTGGTTTATCATAAGCACTTGGTAAATATTATTTGGATTTAATTGGCTCAAATCAGTATGTTAAAGCTGTGATACACATTAAAACTATTAATAGGTTCAAGAAGCATTTGAAAAATACATAAATGGAGGACTTACAAGAAGTAGATAAAACTATATAGATATACTTAAAGATTATTATAATGGAGAACATTGCCCTCTAGGCAAATGTCCCTGCCATCAGTGGGTTGGTAATATTTAATTAAATAAACCATGGGACACTTTCATTCTGGTATTTCTTAAGTTCTGCTTTGTACTTGTTCTTCTTTCTTTACTCTCTACTAATTTCTCATTCATTAGCCGAAAGCAGTAATATTTAAATAAATGTATTTAGAATTAAATAATCCCTTGGTTATTTGTAAAATAAACATTTTCATTGACAATCTTTAATGGTATAAGAAATTATTCTTGTTCTTACAACTTTCAATCCTTAAATAATTTTAAATATAAATTGTGTCCAACAAAATGTGAAACTTACAAAGTGACTTACTACTCAAAGAATTTGCATTTTTAGTACTAACTTGAATAGCAAACTTCAGGTTTCCTTCTTTATTTACAAAATTCTTTTGAAAATATTTTCCATTTATTTGTTGTTGAAAGCAATTTGATTTGTGCTACCTTTCAACTCAACCGGTATGTATCTGTTGATTAAGGAAAATGTAATTACAATGTGATCTCTGAATTTACGTAACGTTCAACCTAGAGGGGAAGACCTTCATTCATTGACATGTTATTTTTATCCCTGAAAAGCAAATTTGCAGGGGTCTTCAATAGAAGACATTAATACTGAAAAAAAAAAAAATAGTAAACAACAACTGAAATAGACTCAAAACAAGAACTTAGGTGGCTTTAAAGGGAAAAGAGCTGGATGAAGGAAAATCAGTTAGATAATTATTGTAAATTATTATAACAAAGTAAGAAAATATAGAATTCAGAAATAGGTCAGTGGCTATATTCTTTAAGAATAGGAGCTTCATTTTTAAATATTACATAGCACCTAATA
>NW_016812090.1:639690-658680 GCF_001698545.2 Rhinopithecus bieti | reverse complement strand
GGGTTTACGCCATTCTCCTGCCTCAGCCTCCCGAGTAGCTGGGACTACAGGCCCCCCGCCACCTCGCCCAGCTAGTTTTTTGTATTTTTTTTAGTAGATACGGGGGATAGAATACAATTTTAAGGAATTTCCTCGTGTCCTAGTTTTATATTCTCTTTTCAGTATAAGTGATAGGACTTAAGATGCTATGAATTCAATTTTAATCTCTTCATATTTTTAAAGCATTAAGAATAGATTCCTAGAAAGTATGAGTATATTAACTCATGTATATTATTGAAAGAATGTGGATTCTCAGTATAAATTTAAATACAAAGCTTAGATTGCAAACTCAAAAAGCTTAAAGCATCATGGAGAAATAATTTGCTACAGCTGCTATATATTTAGAAATCAAAACTATCCATGAGAATAGCAAAGATATTTAAAATATATTAGAAAATGAAGAATATTTTCCTCATTTTTTTCTGTTGTAAGAAATACAGACATCGCACTACTGAATAACTGATTGCAAAACTTCTTTTCTGTGTATATATACTATTGTCTTTTTCTATCTTTTCTGTTTCTTTCTTCCTATTTTATTCATTATTTCAAAACAATCTTTGCAGGATGGAAAATACAAGTGTTTATTTTAGGCTCCACGTTAGAAGCTGAATTAATTTTCTCTTTGACGTTTGGGTTGCAAGATTATTCCCTGGAATTACAAAACAAAAAACAAAACAAAACAAAAAACCAAAAAACAAACAAACAAACAAACAAAACACCTGGAGCAGCTATCTAGACCTCACCTCCTCACGGTTTGGACGATTTCCTTTATCAGTCTCCTTACTGCCAATATCTCATACTTGTCCATTGTAGATAAGAGGAAGTGGGATTTCAGTTTGGATATTGTTGAATAGAAGCTGTCAGAAAGAATTTGAACAGTTCAGCACTCCTGAAATGTTGCATTACCCTCTTTCTAGTCCTCATTATCTACACTTCCCACATCTACGCATTGGCATCTGTGGCCCAATTCTAAAGTAGGCTGTTTCTGCTTCCTGTGAAGTTTATAGCAGCAGAAATATCATCTACAATTCTGTTACTACTCCCAGCATATTTTTTTTTTCAACCAAGAACTCCTGAGAGCTTATTTAAGGAAAGTATATCATTCTACCTTTTATTTATTTTCACCCTTTTAACTTCTTTTTTAATTTTGTTTTCCTCTTGATTTTTGTCAAGGTTGTGACACTAAGTCATTAAGCTTCAGCTACGAGGAGATCTTTAAGATAAAGATCAAAGGCAAATATGAAAAAGCCCAACAGTGAAGTGTCTCTTCAGTAGGGAACACAAAGTGTTGTATTATTAACACCATATACATGGTCATAATTCATTACATTTAAAATGAAAAGCGGGAAATCCCTTGCCAATGAAAATCTGAACTTGCATAATAATTTCCTATAGAATCCATGGAGGTTTTTAAGCAGAGCAATGTATCTTCAGCATTTCTTAGAAAAAAAAAAATGGAATGGATCTTTCCTAAGTTGAAATATTGCTCTAATAAATAAGGCTCAATTGCTTTAGCATCGTTAACTGAAAACCATCATTACAATCTAAGTTTATCTTGCATAAAAGAAAAATGTTACATTATTTTGAGAAATAAATTTTCTGTAGAATAGGAGAACATGTTTTCAGTTCGCTTACCCCTATTTTCCTCAAATTCATAGTAATACCACATTTCTGGTTCCTCTGACTTATCAAGGACTATTCTCTTGCCCTCTTCTGGCTCTCAGATGTTCTCATTCCCTCACTGTCTTCTTTTCTCTCTTCTTCTGGCTCCTGTTTGACTATAAAATTGTATAAGTCTCGATCTCAGCTAAAACATCTTTGCTTGACTTGAAGTTGGTTTTCACTGTTTTGCCTCTTTTCTTTTCATCTCAAACTTTTAGAAGGTATATAAACTCAGACATCGTTACTCACACCATTTCCTCCTTGATCTTCTGTAATGCTGATTTTGTGCATGTAACTGAATCCAAATGGTTTTTCTTGTCTCAATTTCCGCTTTCTCAAGTTCTCTGACTTATGCCACAGTATACTCTCAGAGAATTTGCTATGCTTACTTCCTATACCTTAATTATAATTAGCTATTTTGACAAAAAAGAGCCCAATATATAAAAGGAATATATTATGTTTGTGTGTATATTTTGCACATATAATGACACACCTTATGTTCCTTAATACATATAAAAAAATTCTAGTAACTTTTTTTATACTATTATAATTTGGGCATAAGTTTGGCTTAAGGCTGTTTATCTATTGATGTATGTCTGGTTAGCTTATCTTTGGCTTCTCTTGCCTTTATTCCTTCTATTTTTCTTGCACATTCACGGCCTCAATTCTCATGCCTATCAGTCTATTTTCTGGCCCATACATTTCCTTGCACACTTCTTTCTAGGAATTATTTCGGCACTTCAAATTCAATTAGAGAACATTAGTGCATTTCCTTCCCTCCTAAACCTGTCAATGCTCCCTTCTTTTGTATTTTGTTAAGGGCACCACCAAATGAGAGGAACACTCAGATACAAAGACAAATACTCAGAATAAATCGTGCTTACCCTGTTTCTCAAGTATAATCACCTATGAACTCTATTGGATAAATCTCTACTTCTCCATTGTCACCTCTTTCATTTAGGGCTTGTTTAATTCTCACTTAAAATATTTTTCAGAGCCTTAGCTGATATGTTTACTTCCATTCTCTTTTACTCATTAGTCTCTCATATGTAAAATTACCTTGATAAAAATTTAGTGTTATATATTCTGATACAAATCTCGAAATATGTAAACCAGTATATTCTCTTTGTACTTTTGCAGCACTGGAAATCCTCTCTGTGGGAGGAAATACATATTCTGAAATATCAGAAAATTTGAAATGTGTCTGCATTTTTATGTGGACAGCAACAGAATAACTGATATGAAGACTGTCTTTAAATATCTGAAAAAAATTTATCTGACAGCTAGCCAGTACTTACTCAGTGTCCCACATCTATTTAGAGTAAGGCTAGATGGGTTCTATTGCTATCCCCGTTTATGTGAGTAAACCAGCTTGAAGAAGTTAATGATTTTCCCACAGCCCTCATTCTATTAAGCTGTGAAACAAGGATTATAAATAAATGACTCTAATTTTAGAGCCCTCACTTATATTTGATATTTTATAGCCATGTCACTCAGTAAGTCTCTATTGAAGGAATTCAAATGCTACATGGAAGGAGATTGCAGGAGCATCAGACTTACTAGGAAGATAAGATGTTCAGATTTAGATTCATTAAGCTTATGAATGAATGTGCTGTGGATAGTCTTTTGGAAAGAAACCCTATCAGTAAAAATAGATACTTTAATGTTATTCCATTAATAATATTACCATCTTAATGTATCACAGAATAAAACCTCTAAACATCAGAAAAGCTGAAAAAATTAAATATGAATTATAGCAAACTCTGAAATAATAGAGTGCTCACTATAAGCAATTAAGAAATGAGGAAGTAATAAGAGGGCATAGAACTTATGAATGAAAAAAGAAATTAAACACAGAACTAAAGTCAACATGTATGCCAGGTGGACCTCCCTAGAAGTATCAATACTGTGGAAGAAAAAAAGGATTGCAAACATCTAGTAGGTCCTCATTAAATGATGCTCAGCATTACTAATCACTAAGGAAATGCAAATAAGGACAGTGAGATACCATTTCCTACCCATTAGGATAACTAATATCTAGTCGAAAAATAACAAATTGGCAAGGAGTGTCAACATACTGGAACCCTTGTGCACAACTGATAATATAAAATGGTGCAGCCACTGTGGAAAGCCGTATTTCAGTTTCATAAAATATTGAAAACAGAATTACTATATTATCCAGAAATTTCACTTATGGATACACACTCAAAAGAATTAAAAACAGAGTCTTGAAGAGACATTTGTATTTCAGCATTTATACCAGCATTATTCACACTAGCTAAAAGGTAGAAGATACCCAAATATTCATCAATGGATAAATAGATAAGAAGAATGTACTATATACATACTGTGCAATGGAATATTATTCAACCTTAAAAGAGATGGAAATTTTGACACATGCTACAATATGGATGGATCTAGAGGACACAATGCTAAGTGAAATAAGCCAGTCACAAAAAAAAATCCCACAAGTACTGTATGATTCCATTTATGTAAGGTATCTAGAGTAGTCAAATTCATAGAGACAGAAATTAAAACAAGGACTACCCGGGGCTGAGGGAAGGAAGGAATGGGGAGTTGTTTAATGGTTATAGGGTTTTAGTTTCACAAGATGAAAAGAGTTCTTGAGATGGATGGTGGTGATGCTTTCACAGCAATATTAATGTACTTAATGCCATTGAATTGTACACTTAAAAAGGGTTAAAATGTAAATTTTATATTTATTTTATCACAATAAAAAAAATTGAAAAAAAATAGTGGGCCTTAAGCAAAGGAGGCAGAAATTGTCAGACACAAAACACTTCCTGCTATATCAAATTATTCCTTATGAGTCCATTTTAGGTTACTAATCTGACAAATCAACCAGAGCAATTAGTGTGTACAGACTCAGGCTTCACTTGTCAATAAAACTAGATTGTACTTTATTTTCCTATAAAATGAAAATTGATACATTAAAAGATGATTTTTATCTTGATAGATTTTTTCCCTTTTTTAAAGGAAANTGAAAAAAAATAGTGGGCCTTAAGCAAAGGAGGCAGAAATTGTCAGACACAAAACACTTCCTGCTATATCAAATTATTCCTTATGAGTCCATTTTTAGGTTACTAATCTGACAAATCAACCAGAGCAATTAGTGTGTACAGACTCAGGCTTCACTTGTCAATAAAAACTAGATTGTACTTTATTTTCCTATAAAATGAAAAATTGATACATTAAAAGATGATTTTTATCTTGATAGATTTTTTCCCTTTTTTAAAGGAAACAAGCAAAATGGTAATATTAATGCTAAACAGACATTACTTAAAGTTATAAACAACTTTCTGTAACTACTTTTATGACCAATTATAGTTATATTTATAGAAATTTTTAATGAGTCTCATAACTAATAATCGTAGTTCCCCTCATCTGATCTGGTATTTTTTTTTTCCTTGAGCTCCACCGAAACGTAGTTGTGAGAGATTAAGACACATATGCATGAACTTCTAGAAAGAAAAAAGTGGCTATTATACGCAAAGACAGAAAACTGGAGCTACTCCTATTCCTTTCCAGGAACATTATATGTTAGCTGATGGCTCATCATTTCTGAAAAACTCAGGGGTAAAAGCACCAGACAGTTTAAAAGATCTCTGGTATATTTTCCAGACACCAAAAGGATTTATTACATGCAAATTTCCATTAGTGCTAATGGGAGTTATTATAACTGATTCATACTTTAAATACATAAACTGAAAGATCTTTTCTATTTTGCTCACATTGAATGAATCTTTTATTTTACAAAATTCATAGAAAAGGTGAGTAACAAGCATCAATATTTTAAATATTTAAAAAGTAACTGGGTGAAATAGTGCTCTTTATAGTCAAATAATTTCAAATGTGAATTTTTAAATTCTCAATTATATGCCCTTAGCATTGCTTTCTCACTCCTCCTAGTGTGTAGTTAGGTAGCACAGACTGATATTAATATTAGATTGATATACTGCTGTTATTAGTCATATAATACATGACAAAGCCAAATAAAAAGAAGGTTTTTTGGTACCTTAACTTTGAGCATAATTGAAAGCAAATTATCCTATCTTGCAATCACACCATTATTTATTGGTAACTTCAAGGTACTGAACTAGATTATCTAGGATAAAAGCTTTGATGTCTTATTGGAGAAGCATATGATTTGGTAGAAAAATATGTTAGTTGAAATATGAATGCAAGTTTCCTTTGTTCCTATCCCCAGTATTGTCATATTCGTATGGCCTTGCTTCTTTGAATCAGATAAGGAATTATGCATCATCAGCTCCAGGAAGAAATGATGCAACAGAATACAAAATAGAAAAAGTTATTTCTTCTACTTCTGAATTTCAAAAGCCTAGAACTCCAAGGAATCATATAAAGTGCTCATAAGCAGGGTCAGGTGGTATGGAAAAAAGATGATGTATCAAAAGAAGATTTTCCACTCCTGAGACTAGATAACAGGCTCCGGGGGCAGGAAAAATGAAGGCAAGTGAGGAGAGTTAAATAATCACCTGTCACTGAGCACAGGGTTATTACTCTGTCAGTTCTCTGTCAAGGATTGAGTGAAGATAAAGAGAATCCTTACTTAGGTTTAGAAATTAGACAATGGTGGAATCTGTACCTACTTTCCCTATAGAGTCTGGGTAGCCTGGCAGGTCTCCAGAACAGAAATATTGGCAGGTGTACCTAGAAAAATAAGAATTAGCTCATGGGATCTCCTTGGCTCAATATGATGCAATTTTAGAATGTTCTCTGAGTTTCTAAAAGGAGGTCCAAAAGTATTCAAGAGATAGTACATTAAAGGAAAGCTGAAATAGCAATGGATTGAACTGAGTTAAAGCCAAAGATTAAGTAAAAAACAAAATTCATCAAAGGGTGTCCGGAAAAGTAAAAGTGACAGAATTTGACAGGAAAAGGCAGATTACTCCACCTCAAAGTCTTGAGGCCCCCAAAAGCCCTGTAGCGTTTATGTTGCAACTAAAAGGAGAGGACAATTAAAACTTAGCCCAAATTAATTTTCCTCCTAATGCTGAGTGAGAGCCCCCTAAACTGATAGTGAGTTGTGTTACAGAAAAGTGAAGCTATACATCTCTACTGTCTGAGAAGTCAATCTGCTTCATATTCATACTACAAAGCAAAACATGATCACTCCATAGTAGAAGTGAAAAATAAGCCTTATGGGAATTTGCAACCATTATACAAGAACTGTGTAGAGAAATATAAATGTTTCCACTTTAACTATTTATGGTATTATTATAACAAAGCAAAGTAACACAAAACAAAACAAAAATTTACAAATGTTTTTGATGTGCCAGAAACTGTGCTAAACATTGTAGTTGAAATATAAATAAAGTTTGGTTCCAAAAGAGCTCAAAATCTACCAACAGAGATAAATATATTATTAGCTCTGGTGCCTTTAAATATACCTTTTAAAATAGGTTGTTGTGGACAGAATGCAATTCTCATTATTGGCTGTCTCTACAGAATCTGAATAATTACTAGTTGGAGATCTTAGAGGATATTCTTGCATGCTGCAGAAGTTTGGATTAGTGACCACTAAGATTCCTCTTTATGATGATATTCTGTGGTTTGATGATGATAGAATCCTGAAAAATGAGGTTGAAATGCTAGACAATTTATTGCATGTAGATTCATATTTAAAGCCTGTTAAACCACAAATTATTTGGATTATGCTTACTGATTTTGAAGACTCATACCCAGCCTGTTTTAATTTTTCTTATATACATTGGGCTACATTTTTCTATTTTTAATAGTGTTAGCTCATAGAATGAAACTCATTCCCATTTATATTGACAGTAAATATTTCAATCCCAGAAGAAAACAAATCTCTAGAAATTTTGCTCACATAATGGCCTAATACCAAGTTTATAGTTTTGTCAAGGAGCTTACACATGGCCTTTGTCTAAGTGCAAATGAGCAAAAGAGCTTTTCAGAAAACCAATCATTTTCACAGACTGCAACTTCCAAAATTAATTTTAAAAATTCAAGTAATGGTTCAAAATGTATACCGATCTTGATGACATATGCAAAGATGAGTAAAATCAATTTAGCATTAAAGGTACAGGCTGCAGTTTCAGATTAGTAGCTGGTGTAGCAGGCAGACATGGCTTTCTGCAAATTTTCTGCTCTGAGACGAGCATGTGTGATTTAACTATATGGCTTTGAAAGATTTTCATAAAAATTCAAAAAGGAAACTTTAGGGAAAAAAATACATGTTCAATCAAAAAAGCAATACACGGTTTTAAGTTAGATTAAAATGTCTGGTAAGGATTGAAATATACTCTCGTTTTTGGCTTGAATATACAAGATATATCTACATGTTTTATAAATATTGATATTTGTGTCATGATGGTGTCTGAGACAAAGTACTTATAGAAATAATCTGATGCAATTCAATAAATATTTCAGAGAACTTTGTATTTTTATGTATTCTCCTGGGCATGTAAAGGTAAATGACAGAGTGCCTGTTATTAAAAAGTTAAAGGTTGAACATAAGGGAGAATACTGACATAATCATATAACACACACACACACACACACACACTCACATTGTGTGTGTGTGTGTATGTATAAGACAAAGCACAGAAATTATGAGTAATAAAGTGAAGTGAAAATCTTAAAAATAAATAAAAGGGAGGTGGGGGTCCAAGTGAGATAGCCTGAATGAAGCTCTTTTATTGGATATACGTGATAATTCTACCCTGCTTGTAACTTTCTTTTGTCATTTGTTTTAGTAGTGGTGTATCTGATCAGCTGTTCCTTTTAGATTCCTTTCTTCGATGTGTTGTTAATATTTCTACACATAATCTAAATGTTGGAGAACCTTAGGAAAGAATCCTGGTACTTCTTTCTTTACCTCCTATCCTTAGTTTTAAGTTCCATCCATATTCTGATGACTACTTGATTTTTACCTCCGCACTATTCCTCCCCTGTTAGGCAGGTATATTCTCCTGTCTATAATATTTGGCATCTTCACATTTTTTTAGCATCTCAAGTATATTCAAATATTAATTAGAAACTGATTCTTCCCCCATCAGCAAACCCATTTTCACCACGTTTCGCTATGTCAGTGGATGATGCCAGTGTTCACCGTGACTTCAAACCCAAAACTGCAGGAGTAATCATTGAACTCTTTTACCTCCCATCTTTCAAAACCAAAGCAACCTCAAACCATACTGTCCTGCCAAAATATCATATCCACTCAGTTCCCTCTATTTCCATTTCTATTATTAGAGTGCAAATCCAAAGCAGGCCAATATATTGATTTCAATTCATAAAAATCAATCTGCTTGTAGCCAACATGTTAAAATTCAATTGAAGTATTTCTTTAAGAAAACCGAATAACTATTAACCAAAATAAATTTGTTAAGTAATCAATTCACTCACTGGCCAGTTTACTAAATTTCCAAATAATTAATTTCCCACAACTTTATTTTTCTAAATAAACAAATTTGCTTAAAATCAATTATTTAAAAGCCAAATAATCAGAATCCAATTACCAAAAATGCAAATTCACTCAAACATTTTATTTATTTTTATTTTTTTGAGATGGAGTCTCACTCTGTCACCCAGGCTGGAGTGCAGTGGTGTGATCTCATCTCACTGCAACCTCTGCCTCCTGGGTTCAAGCAGTTCCCCGCCTCAGCCTCCTGAGTAGCTGGGTTTACAGGCACCCACCACCACACCTGGCTAATTTTTCTATTTTTGGTAGAGACGGGGTTTCACCATATTGTTCAGGTTGGTAAACTCCAGGCCTCGTGATCCACCCACCTCGGCCTCCCAAAGTGCTGGGATTACAGGCTCAAACATTTTTATATTAAATATTTATATAGTTTCTAGCATATTGTTTTACAAACATGGTTTCTAGAGGATTTTTAAATTGTGAGATGAGTTGATTCACAATAGTTTTGAGACTGCTAAATTTTACTTACTCCAGTTGTTTGTACTGAATTTTGTTGTACTAGTTTACTTAAATGTCTAAGAGGGGTTCACATTTCAGACTTCAAGAAATCCTCAAATATTAAGCTAATTGAGCTCAAAAATGATTATATGACTGAAAATTTATTGAAAAATAGAAACATTATTTCACTTTAAAGTCCCAATATTGAATATATGCCCCATAACTGTCATTAAAAATGCAGAAGATATTCTTATTCTCAAATCAGGAATAGTAAAACAACCAGGCATACACTAAATTTTGGCTTGCTAGAGTAAAATGGATCATAATAAATAAAATAAACTGGATATAAAATAGACAAAACTTAAATTGTTTGACTAAAACAACTCAGAAATTTTTCAAATTAAAATCATTCATTTCAATCAAAATATCTCTAAACTGTATGAATAAATAACATTTTCTAGTAAACTGATATATTTGACAAATTAATCATTCCATATACTTATGAGTTATTTTTAAGGATTTGGTCATTTTATAATTGATGTATGTTTTCCCTTGGGCAAATTAAAATTTTGGAATATTACAATTCTTCCATTCTTCTTTTGTTCTTGGGCATGCTAACAATCCTATCTCTACCAATTTGTCAGAAATATCATTCTAAGCTACTGGGTCTTATCCTGCGAGGGGTCATCAAAGTGGGACGTGCAGACTGTCGCTGCTCAGCCCTCTGGATTGACCCCCTTTCTTAGGGGTTGTACAAGGGTCTAAACTCCTGTTTTGCCAGGGTTTCCATTCTTCTTTTGTTCTTGGGGATTCTAACAATCCTATCTCTACCAAGCTGTCAGAAATATCATTTTTAAATTCTATGATGATCATGTCGCTACTCCTTTAGAGTATATTCATGGAGCCTCAATTTACAAAGTAAAATCTAAACTTCTTACCAGAAGCCTTCGCGTATTTTGGTGATTTCACCCCAACTATATCGTCAACTTCATCTCATGCCACTCTCCTCTTTTTTACGATAATGTAGTCACCTGGCTTTTTGTCCCACTCCAGAAAAGATAAAATATTTTTGCCTAGGGTCTTTGCATTGTTCTCTATACCTGAAATGTTATTTTTCTGGTTTTTCCCTTAGGTGGCCCCTTTTAGTCTAAAATATCACTCCCTTAGATAATCATTGCCATTTATCTATTTAAACTGCCTCTATTATTCTCTACCATAGCAATCTGTTCTTTTCTTTCCTAATTATACTCCCTTCTAGGTTTCTTTTATGTATGTATTAGGTGATACATTAATTTTGTGTGTAACTCCCTCTTATATAAATTTTATGAGAAAAGCGAACTTGTCTATATAGTTCAACATTGCACTATTGTTGGGTTTAGCACATGGTAGGTGGTCTATATATATTTATTATTTTATAGAATAAAAGCAATATTATGATATTTGGGATAACAAAAATTAATCAGATGGAAATAAGGGAAATTGACTTTTAATATAAAAAATGAATTCTAGAATCTATCATATCAAACCAACACATTTGATATCAACATAAAAACTCCACAAGGATTATTAAATAAATTTGCGAAGATATGCAAAAGTAATATCAGTAATGATCATCCTGGTTAAAACATATGTAAAATTAAATTGGCTTGCTAAATCCTGATTAGATCTTTAGACCCAGAAAGTGACTGCTGCATAAACGGTGTATTTTTATTTGTCTACATACAGCATAATATAAATAATTTTACAAATAAGGTGTAAAAACTAAACACTAGCTTATATTATAGGCATTTAGATACATGGCTACTTGTGCAATCTTCTCAAAAAAAAGAGTATTGATTAATGAAATGTCATTGTAGAGAAACTGCTCTAGTGAAGTATGTCATAGGATTATATTTTGGCTGTCTTTTCAATTTTAAAACAACAATATTTCTGAAAATGTATAAAGCAAGCAGATCAATGTTACAAAGCAGTAAGAATTGCTAAAATATTGTGTGACAGAATTAGGCTAAAACTATGTGAAAACAGGAGAGTATAATGAGCAAAAAAGAGCAGATAAATTTTGTTAAGAATAAATATAAAATGTTATATTAATGTGTGCAATTAAAAAATATAGATATTTGGTGAGGGAAGATTGTTTAGCAGCTCTTTTAGGCGTGGCAGACAGAATGTTTCAGTGGAACTCAAGCTTAACCAGAAGCCACACTATTATGTTTGCAATGGTGAAAGAGGAAGTTAGAAACGTTCTATTAGTAGAATATTATTCAGACAATGAGAGAGCTTAGTCTCATTTCAATATTCAGGAGTCTGACCTCTTTAAACATAGTATATCTAATTCAGACTTTTACATTTTAAATATGAGATTAAGACACAAAAGCTTATCCAAAAGGTAAAAATGCTTAGGAATTGTTATTTAAGCTCCAGGTATATAAATTGTAAACCAGAAAAAAAAGCAGCCATATGATATGAGAAGAAGGTTTAGACAGATAATTTAAAAATGTTTAAGGGGTTAAATGTTTTGATTTTATTATAGTTAACATTTAAAAGTAATTTTAAAATGTTAAACAAGGAAATAAGAATATGAACAATAGTTCCATGGGAAATGGTAGTATTATAATGACAAAAGCTGTGATTTATTAAGCATTTAGGTGGCATGTTTTATAGAATGTAGTTTACATGCATTATTTCATGTCACTCACACAGAATATCTTGGAAAAACTGATATTATTTCCCATGTTATGTAATGAGAAGCACAAAATAATTTCATAATGTTTTCCAAAGTTCAGAGTAAGAAAGTAGCAGCATCAAAATTTAAGTCTAAATCTGCCAGATTATCTAGTTTGTTCTTAATATGATAGGTTTTTTTTCCAGCTTCTTTACATTTATTTATATTTTATATCTTTGTAATGAATATGGATTATTTTGATGAAATGTGTTTAAGCTAAAATAATAATAATTCAAAAGTATGGAGTTGGTAACCTGAAAGTAAAAGCAGAAAATGATTTGTAAATGGAGAGAGAAACATTTCTGAAGATGAAAAGTGTATTTTTCTCTTAAAATGGTTATATTCATTAAACTAGATTTTATGCTTTTTTTGAAGTGACTAAGAGAATATTTTTAATATCCAGCATAAAATAAATATTGTCTTATGTTCTCATAGAAAACAGTTTCAACTTTAGACTATTTAATACATGCCATCCTCAGAAACCTGTCAGTTGAGGCTCAACCTTTAAATTAACAATTAACATTTGTATTAATACTTTGAAGTTTATTTATTTTTGTTGGTTAAGCATAGTGGCACGTGTCTGTAGTCCCAGCTACTTGGGAGGCTGAAGTGAGAAGATTGCTTGAGCACAGGAGTTTGGGCTATGATCCTGCCATTGTATTTCAGCCTGGGTAAATAAAAAAAGTCAAAACTTTTCCCCATTTGATTCTATACATTGCCTCCTCGTTTTACAGAAAACAGAAAATCAGAAAATCAAAGTGATATTTTTGAGGCCACAGAGGACACAAGTGGTATAATAAGACTACAATTCAGTACTTCTGACTCCAAATTTTGTTTTATTCACCATGTAGACTCAAAATAGCAAAGGCAAGAAAATGCACATAGAATAATACAAAATGCTGTACATCATAAAAAGCACCATTATTGGTAAGTTGTCAATGTTAACATCCTTAAATTTGAGATTTTGAGACTAACTCTTAGAGTTAGTGCCTTTGTCCAGTTGAACATTCTTAAATATCATGTGAAGACAAATTGAATAACTGTATTGTATTCAAACCTGTCTTTATTTTACTTATCTTTTTATTTTACTAGTAATTATATATCAGGAGGGGAAATAGAACATTAGCCATACCCACTTGAAATAAATTCCATATTGTCCTTTTATATAGATTGGTTTTGTTAGAGTTAAATTGAGCCAATGTGTTACCAAGTTTGTGGTATAAAATTAACTCCATATAGAAAGATGGTTTAAACTTTGAGTTAACATGGTTTTATGTAACAAATACAATAAATTTTTCTTATAATAACAACCTTTTTAATATTTTAAGAAAACTCTTTGCTCTAACAAAAGGATCTAGATAGAACTTCAGATTTATGTTGCCAAGATACATATACATTTAGATTTAACTTAAATTTTAAGGTAATAGCTAAAAATTTGCTACTTATTTCTTAACTGTTTTTCAACAGAATGAACTAGCTAGCACATGGCTTGTACAATCAAATTACCTAGGCTAAATGTCTACCATTCTTCTGAGATTTTTTAAACTAACCAGTAATGAAGTTACACTTTCTAGTCATGGCTAAATTAAAGAAAATAGAGACTGTAATTTTGTTTCTCCTGATCTAAACTTAGCCTTGTAAATTTAAATGTAGGATACTCCAGGGAATGGCTGAATATAAATTAGAAGTATCTGAGAGAAAGAGAAAATTCTTAGCAGATCATATTTTTGTCTTTAACATGAATACATGGAAGTAGATGTGTAAAGTATGTGAGGATATAACATCATAATATTTAATTATCTAATACAGATTAATCTTGCCCTTTTTTTGTCCTGAATTAACTTAACCTATGTTCTCATTTTGTTTTTCCCTTTATTGTCTTCTATTGACAAGAGTATTATGTAAAATTAACTTTGGGTAGAGAACAAATAAGTAATCCAAAACAAATTATTTGATTCAAAAATCAAAATGATTCACCTCTTTCTTTTTGATTCAGTACTTCTATTTCAAAGTATATTACTTTAACAAATGTTTAGTAATTATTATGCAATGGTGTTTATAATGATAATGAGTCTAAAGTCCACTAAGGTGAGAGACTGCATCATAGCATAAGAACATAAAATCTTTATTGGAGATGGAAAAAGAAAACTTGATTTTTGAATTTTACTATTTTGGCTAAATATTATTAAATAGCATGCATTCCAGGAAATAGAGAACAAAATAAAGAAAGGCAGCATGTTCCCAGGAAGACTAACTAACAAAATATGACACTAACAGAGCAAAATGCTCTTAACAGAGCTAATAGCTCACAGAACGGTAGTAGTATGCATTTTATAATTTGACTGTGAGGCCTAGATTTTCGCAGATGCCACTGTAAATGTCAGTACTTACACCATGTCACAATGAACAAAAAGTAAGTCATTATATGAAACCAACAGCTGTGTCACTATTGAAACTCATCTTAAGTAAATAATACATTGCAGATTTATGATGACATTGAAACAGATTCAGGGATGATGCCATTTGTTCAACTTAATTGGGCAGTAGAGAGATTATAAGTTTAGAGTCCACCATTAACAAGACAAGCCCCCATAAATCGTGTGCCAACCAAATCGTTGGGACACATTCAGTTACACTGAAGTCAAATAAACTCAATCTAAATATGAATTGCAAAGGGTTGTTGAATAACTGCTTTATGCAAAACTGAGAACAACCAAAATCACGGTAGAAACATGAAATTCTATGAGGACATGCCTAAGCATAATTTTGAGCAACAGGGCATAGCCAATGACTGAGAAACCATAGCAACAGGAAGAACAAGTTGGCATGTTAGTAATCTGAGATAGGATGATTCTTATAAAGGGAGGAAGCTGAGCTGTAAGCAGGATCAAGCGTGTAAACACAAAACAAGCATGCTTCCTCACCTACAGAAAGTACAGAAAGGAATGCAGCTAATAGATGTCAGCAAAAAAAGAACCATCATTAAACCCTGGAGCCTTTCTTTACCTTTAGAATACATGTGTCAGGACTATTTTGTAAGGAAATAATTTTGACAATTCAGTAATTTAGCCCCCTTGGATGCCATTTGAAAAAAAATTTATACTTATGTCAAAAATAATAAAGGTTACTATAAAAAGGATTTAACATATACCAAATTAAATGCCAAAGCATGTTATCTGGCAATCCAAATTTCAAAATTGGTGATGTACAAAAATCCTATAAGTGACAGCTTTGTCATACACTGGAACATAGAAATTCAAAATATTTGAATAAGTTCTGTTTGTCAAAAATGGAAAATTTCATTTCCTCAACATAAATCGTGAGACAATGAGGAACATATAAATATGTAGAAATTGAAACAATAGTATTATTTTTGAATTTCTACAAAGCAAAATACTTTCTTCTTTTCATGTCTACTGTTAAGTTGTTTAATCTATAGTATAATGTAAAAGAACCAATGAGGTATTCTCTATATTTCTTCCCATTTTACTGTCTTGAATATTTATAAAGCTGGACTACACATTTTCCTGCATGAATTCGCTGTAAATCTCACGTCATATTTTAGCCAAGTAAATACATCTTCAAGGAAAGACCTTTAAGGAAAGGAAAAATGGGATTTTAAAGCCAAATTTTAAGTACAACTTCCTAGATAGTATTTTATTTGAGACACTTTGCTGAGTTATCAGTAAAGATAGAAAATCATACTGAGGTTGAGCCTTTTTTGTGAATTGAGATTGAAAGTAATTAGGTTTATAATTGTTTTCCAGCCGATAAATACATGTAAAAGTCTAAATATTGTGCTGCATTTATAATCAGATTAGTCTAAGAAAACATAATTGTAAAATCATTCTTAATAAGTAATACTAATACATAGCTATAAATGGAGGTTTAATTCTGACAATGTGATATCGTTTTTAGTTTACTTTTGTTAAATCTTATAAAATACAACAAAATGAACAAAAAATAGAAGAGCCCTTCTTTAATGCAGGAGTTTTCTGCTTCTTTAATGAAGTAGAAAAAAATAAAAGATTATAACCACAATTCATACATTATACTGAAAAGCTGTCAAGTACTCAAAAATGTGAATCAAAACGTAGAGACAACAGTTCACCTGTATGTCCTTAGACATGGGGAGGTGGGAAAGTGTTAAGTTACCCCTAAAAGTATGAATTACGTTCCTAAATGGTATGTTTAATGATTGTCAAATATATTGACACAGGTGGTCATAGAAAAAAATATGGGTGTTGCCTCAGTTTGGCACATTATAAATGTAGGAGAAATTAGAACTGAAAGATTATAATAATTATCAGTTTTTGCAATTTAAGCCAGACATTTAGCTAAGAAGAGATTCCAAATAAATTGCAACAAAGGAAGGAAGAAAAACAGTTTTTATAACTTAAAGACTTCATGAATTAAGGGACTATATTATAAATCATATCAACCAGCTTGTATTAGTCCGTTTTCATACGCTATAAAGAACTGCCTGAGACTGGGTTATTTATAAAGGAACGGGTTTTAATTGACTCACAGTTCAGTTTGTCTGGGAGGCCTCAGGAAATTTACAATCACGTCAGAATGTGAAGGGGAAGCAAGGCACCTTCTTCTCATGGTGGTAGAAAGGAGAAATGCCCAGTGAAGGGAAAATAACCGCTTATAAAACCATCAGATCTCGTGAGAAGTCACTATCACCAGAACAGCATAGAGGAATCAGCCCCATGATTCAATTGCCTCCACTTGGTCTCTCCCTTGACTCATGGGGATTATGGCTATTACAATTCAAGATGAGATTTTGGGTGAGTACGTAGCCAAACCATATCACATCTGAATGTAAACAGCTGAGGGAGGTCATGTCTCGGAGGGTAATAGACATAAGAAATTTAGGATTCCAAACAACAGTCATAATTTAAAGCTGTGGTTGTCCCCAGATGTCGTTCACACAATCCTTAAACTATTATTCAGCAAGTGGTTGTCTTCAGTCAAAAATAATAAAGGAAGAGAAAGATAAATAAGGAAGGAACTACCCCGGCATTAATGTATGGATATGACCCAAACTCAAGAGATAGAAAATAAGAAACCTATAAAATTAAGGTGAAAAATATGGTAAATATGATCAGAAAGAGGAATAATTTATATAACAACTCTCCTTAGTGTTTTTGTTTGTTTGTTTGTTTGTTTACTTGTTTTTTGAGATGGAGTCTCACTCTGTCGCCCAGGCAGGAGTAAAGCAGCGCGATCTCGGCTCACTGCAAGCCCCGCCTCCTGGGTTGACGCCATTCTTCTGCGTCAGCCCGAGTGGCTGGGACTAGGGCGCCCACCACCACGCCCGGCTGATATTTTGTATTTTTCAGTAGAGACGGGATTTCACCGTGTTAGCCAGGATGGTCTGAATCTCCTGATCTCGTGATCCGCCCACAGTGCTGGGATTACAGGCGTGAGCCACCGTGCCCGGCCTCTCCATAGTGTTTAACAACACACATGTTTCTCGTAAAGAATGGATCCAATACAGCAACACAAACACACACACACACACACACACACACACACACACACACACACACTCACAAATTTAACAAAGAAAATCGAGGATAGCTACTTGAGATAAAAGATAAGGAATTGTAGTTTAGGAAAGGCAAGGACTGATGATGGATAATAGATCAATGGTGGTTAGCATAAGAAGTACTTAGATTTGAGATACATACTGGGAGACAACGGGGTAGAATTTTAATGGATCCAAAATGGAGGTAAAATCAGTAAAGAGAATCCTTTTGACAAGTCATAACATTCGCTTCACCAGACCTCGTGAAAGTATAATGCTGCTTTGACGTATATATATATATCTCTCTTTCAAAACCAGCCCATCTGATTCCTTCAAAGCTGACTCTGTTTTCACTTTTAGGACTGATACTAATTAGTCTTAATCAATCAGGATAATCTCATCCTCCTCACCAGATACAGAATTCCAATCACCATTTGCGATTTTTTTTTTTTTGGTTCATGGTGTTGGTCCAGAAGCAGACATATGCCAACGTTTTGTCGAATCATACTAAAAAATAAGACCTTTTCAGATGAATGTAAAAGTTTATTTTTTCACAGGATGTGAATGTCTCGGATATATTGATTACACAATTAAATGGATAAACCTATTTTAATATCCTGGGCAAATATATTAAATTGACAATCAATTGAATATATGTAACTGTTACATTGAATAAGAACTCATGAAAATTATTTATAAAAGAAACTTTATTTTACTTCTCAGTATCTCTTTACTTGCATACTATGACTCTCCTAATCAATGTAAAGCAATAGAAAAACCTATGGTTGTGTAAGATTTAACACAGTCTCAAAGCAAATGTGCCATCTCAATGATAATAAAAACTGAATTTGATTTAACCAAAATGTGCTCTTCTTCTCTTACTCCCTGGATGAATGGCTGCTTGATGTGGGAAATAGGAGTGTAATCCTATTTCTTTTTTTCTCTCTAAGCCTGTTAAGTGTGGTTTCAAACCAGGTCTGATCAAAAAGAGGCAGTTAAGTGGGGAGGAAAGTTCTTACACAGATTAATAAGTTGTTAAGATGGATTTGTGTTCTCTGGGTTTAGTGTATAGTTTTAAATATGTCTTTTATCTTTCTTGAACAC